>NC_091339.1:26389932-26499932 GCF_038502225.1 Cherax quadricarinatus
CAAAGTCATGGAGAAGATTATCAGGAGGAGAGTGGTCGAACACCTGGAAAGGAACAAGATTATAAATGAAAACCAGCATGGGTTCATGGAAGGCAAATCTTGTATCACAAACCTCCTGGAGTTTTATGACAAGGTAACAGAAGTAAGACACGAGAGAGAGGGTTGGGTAGATTGCGTTTTCCTAGACTGCAGGAAGGCCTTTGACACAGTTCCCCACAAGAGATTAGTGCAGAAGCTGGAGGATCAGGCACACGTAAAAGGAAGGGCACTGCAATGGATAAGGGAATACCTGACAGGGAGGCAGCAACGAGTCATGGTACGTGAAGAGGTATCACAGTGGGCGCCTGTTACGAGCGGGGTCCCACAGGGGTCAGTTCTAGGACCAGTGCTATTTTTGATATATGTGAACGACATGATGGAAGGAATAGACTCTGAAGTGTCCCTGTTCGCAGATGACGTGAAGTTGATGAGAAGAATTAAATCGGACGAGCATGAGGCAGGACTGCAAAGAGACCTGGAGAGGCTGGACATGTGGTCCAGTAACTGGCTTCTCGAATTCAATCCAGCCAAATGCAAAGTCATGAAGATTGGGGAGGGGCAAAGAAGACCGCAGACAGAGTATAGGCTAGGTGGACAAAGACTACAGACCTCACTCAGGGAGAAAGACCTTGGGTTGACCATAACACCGAGCACATCACCGGAGGCACACATCAACCAAATAACCGCTGCAGCATACGGGCGCCTGGCAAACCTGAGAATAGCGTTCCGATACCTTAATAAGGAATCGTTCAAGACACTGTACACTGTGTATGTTAGGCCCATACTGGAGTATGCAGCACCAGTCTGGAACCCACACCTGGTCAAGCACGTCAAGAAGTTAGAGAAAGTACAAAGGTTTGCAACAAGGCTAGTCCCAGAGCTCAAAGGAATGTCGTACGAGGAAAGGTTAAGGGAAATCGGACTGACGACACTGGAGGACAGAAGGGTCAGGGGAGACATGATAACGACATACAAGATACTGCGGGGAATAGACAAGGTGGACAGAGATAGGATGTTCCAGAGAGGGGACACAGGGACAAGGGGTCACAACTGGAAGCTGAAGACTCAGACGAGTCACAGGGACGTTAGGAAGTATTTCTTCAGTCATAGAGTTGTCAGCAAGTGGAATAGCCTAGCTAGTGAAGTAGTGGAGGCAGGAACCATACATAGTTTTAAGAAGAGGTATGACAAAGCTCAGGAAGCAGAGAGAGAGATGATCCAGTAGCGATCAGTGAAGAGGCGGGGCCAGGAGCTGAGTCTCGACCCCTGCAGCCACAATTAGGTGAGTACAATTAGGTGAGTACACACACGCACAAACACGCGCGCACACACGGACACACACACGCGCGCACACACACCCAGTAGCGGTCAGTGAAGAAGCGGGGCCAGGAGCTGAGTCTCGACCCCTGCAACCACAATTAGGTGAGTACACACACACGCGCACACATGCACACACACACACGCACGCACACACGCACACACGCACGCACACACGCACACACGCACACACACACGCGCACACACACACGCACACACACACGCACACACACACGCACACACACGCACACACACGCACACACACACGCACGTGCACACACACGCACACACACGCACACACACGCACACACACGCGCACACACACGCACACACACACGCACACACACGCACACACACACGCACACACACGCACACACACGCACACACACACGCACACACACGCACACACACACGCACACACACACGCACACACACACGCACGCACACACGCACACACACGCACACACACGCACACACACACGCACACACACACCCACACACGCACACACACCCACACACGCACACACGCACACACGCACACACACGCACACACGCACACACACACGCACACACGCACACGCACACACACGCGCACACACACACACACACACACACACACACACACACACACACACACACACACACACACACACACACACGCGCACACACACGCACACACACACGCACACACACACACATGCACAAACACACGCGCACACACACATGCACAAACACACGCGCACACACACGCGCACACACACACACACACACACACACACACACACACACACACACACACACACACACACACACACACACACACAGGCAGGATCCATACATGGAGGCAGGATCCATACATAGCTTTAAGCAGAGGTATGATAAAGCTCACGGCTCAGGGAGAGTGACCTAGTAGCGATCAGTGAAGAGGCGGGGCCAGGAGCTCGGACTCGACCCCCGCAACCTCAACTAGGTGAGTACAACTAGGTGAGTGAGTACACACACACACACGCACACACGAGATAACGACATATAAAATACTGAGAGGAATTGACAAGGTGGACAAAGACAGGATGTTCCAGAGATGGGACACAGCAACAAGGGGACACAGTTGGAAGTTGAAGATACAGATGAATCACGGATGTTAGGAAGTATTTCTTCCGTCACAGAGTAGTCAGGAAGTGGAATAGTTTGGGAAGCGATGTAGTGGAGACAGGATCCATACATAGCTTTAAGCAGAGGTATGATAAAGCTCATGGTTCAGCGAGAGTGACCTAGTAGCGACCAGTGAAGAGGCAGGGCCAGGAGCTATGTCTCGACCCCTGCAACCACAACTAGGTGAGTACACACACACACACACACACACACACACACACACACACACACACACACACACACACACACACACACACACACAAGAGGTTAAGGGAAACTGACCTGACGACACCGGAAGACAGGAGAGATAGGGGGGATATAATAACGACATAAAATACTGAGAGGAATCGACAAGGTGGACAGAGCCAGGATGTTCCAGAGATAGGACACAGCAACAAGGGGTCACAATTGGAAGTTGAAGACTCAGATGAATCACAGGGATGTTAGGAAGTATTTCTTCAGTCACAGAGTTGTCAGAAAATGGAACAGACTGGGAAGTGATGTAGTGGAGGCAGGATCCATACATAGCTTTAAGAAGACGTATGATAAGGCTCATGGAACGGGAAGAGTGACCTAGCAGTTGCCAGTGAAGAGGCAGGGCCAGGAGCTATGGCTCTACCCCTGCAACCACAACTAGGTGAGTACGTACGTACGTACGTACGAATATTCCACTCAGTTGTATGCGGATTATAGAACGGCCTATATAATTAGGTTTTTGGCTTGCCAGTTATTCTTATTTATAAGTTTTGCATTATTTTTTTCTATTGATATTACTATTTTTTTCATATGCGTGGTTGTAGGCAGGGGCGTGGTTCCCGTGTCCATGTTAGGAGACGGTTCCTGCTTAGTTTTGGCCAAGTACCGTATTTGGTAATATTTGCTTCCTGATTTTATGTTATAGGATCGGTAATATTTGACTATATAAAACTTAACAATCAGTTGAACATTTTGGAATGTATAAGAATGTGAGCGATATCGAAAATGGGATGAGCATTGCGCCATGATATGTTGTACTATTAAATAGTGAAGATAACAGTAACATCAATAAAAATGTCTGTGATATCTAATATAGGATGAATGTTGCGCCATTTGCTTAGCTAAGGCACCTGTAACACGACCCATCCAGCTCTTGCTGCTTGTCCTCCGAGTCCAGTGCGAGTGGTGGGCAGACAGTGATGGTACGAGGTTGTGCGTCGCTCCAGTGATCAATCTCCATTTTAGTGAGACGGACAGCGTGCGTCAAGATTGACACACTGTAATGCGTTAGAAAGCGGTGTAATGTAAAGTTGTGCTGCTTACAAGAATTGTGGCCAATGAATAATCAGCGTGGCATGTCTAGCGAGAACAATGAGGACCTGGTGTGTAAACAAGACCCAGTGTAGAATTTACTCTTGCTTAAAAAAGTAAATAGAAAAAGAGTATGATAAGCGTCTAGGGGAAAGACACTACAGCGGTCATCAGTAGTGTCTAGGAAGACCATTGCTGAATCAACTTGACACTGTTTGCTCACATTTATATAGGACGCTGTGCGATTACTCCTGCAAGAAAGGAACAACAAAATTTATTATTATTATTGTTGGGATTGGTATTATATATTGCATTACTTTGTTTTCATGTAATTATCTTGGAGTGTTGAGTGAACTGTTACATTGCAGGTGGTTGCAGAGCTGCTTCATTGTACATTTGTTAGTTATTAACGGTTGATACCATATAATGATGGAGATTAATCAATCAGTAAACTGATGGGTTGTTTGAACAAGTCTGAAGTAATAGTGTGTGCATTTTCCATAATGTTTGAGGTGATTTTGTTGAGATAACGGTTATACATCATCACTACATTTAGCCCTGACATATTTCTGACTGCCGATGTTTTGATACTTTATATCGCAACACAACATTTATCACTGACAACTGGACATTTTATATCACCATACTTATGAACTCACACATCTGACTTAGGCATGACTTATCACTGATCGTTGGACACATCGCAACTTATGGATAACAGAGACTGAATTACCTAATAAAATTAGTTATTTTCTTATGACTGGATAATTAATAAAGGGAAATTTGCGTTTTGTGAACGTAGACCTTATATTTTGTTAACATATTTCCTCATCATTTTCAAAGCCAGAATACAATCTGATTCTTAAGAGTTGAACCGAATAAGGTGGGTGGCCTGGTGGCTAAAGCTCCCGCTTCACACGCGGAGGGCTAGGGTTCGATTCCCGGCCGGTGGAAACATTTCGACACGTTTCCTTACACCTGTTGTCCTGTTCACCTAGCAGCAAATAGGTACCTGGGTGTTAGTCGACTGGTGTGGGTGGCATCCTGGGGGACAAGATTAAGGACCCCAATGGAAATAAGTTAGACAGTCCTCGATGACGCACTGACTTTCTTGGGTTATCCTGGGTGGCTAACCCTCCGGGGTTAAAAATCCGAACGAAATCTTATCTTATCTTAAGGAGATCGCTTAAGACTGCAGTTATCTCCTCGAGTGTAGAGGAGCTTCGAGTGAAAGGTTAAGCGGTCGATGGTACTAGCGCGCGTGCATTCATGCCTAGATCTAATGAGATATTTAAATTTTCGCGGGGTGGGCTACTAGAGCCAACAGAAGGTCTCGGTCAAATCAAAATCTCGACAGAGCGAGGTATTATGGCTGAGACACGAGTGGAGAGATTTTCCTATTTCTAATGACAATTAAAATACAGTACTCTTGTTACCCTTCCCTCTCCATCACTAGTCCCCGACCAACACTTAATATTTTATGTCTTCACGTGGCATGGTAGAACGTTCTTGCATTTTCCACTACATGATACTTAGCTTAAATTCCGTCACCCTACTCTCATTTTTCCCCATTCACATTTTCGTGAGGAAATTTGGCAAGTTTATGATTTTGAATTAGATTTTTGCATTCACAAACATATTCATAAGATGTTTTATTCCCGCTGCCCACTGGCATATTTTTTTTATAACTATAAGCATCGGGATAAGTTTTAATCCTTGTGCGACCTCGGTGGTCACAGTTCATCATAAGGATTTTTTTCCTTTACTCGCTGCATATTCAGTTCAGACGATAAATCTCTCGACCAGTTTACCTTAAATCTACCTGTCTGACACTCTTATAGATGTTTCTGACATGAACAAAATCTGTCCACCTTCTCCTTAGTTTCCGCAATCTTCGCCGTTAGTTTCCGCAATCTGCCCATTAGTTTTTGCAATCTACCTCTTAGTTTCCGCAGTCTACCCCTTAGTTTCCGCAGTCTGCCCCCTTATTTTCCGCAATCTGCCCCTTAGTTTCCGCAATCTCTCTAACTTCCTCAGTCTGCCTTATAGTTTTCGCAGTCTGCTACTCTTTTTTCGCCATCTTTAAAGAAGCCATTCCTCCGGTGCTTCAGCTGTTCCTGCAGGAGAGTGCAGCAGAACTCTCTTCACAAGCTGAAAACTACTCCTAAGTCACTATATAACCTCACGTTTTGCTTATCTCAATGATTTGGTAAACGTCTCTGGGGGACGAAACGTCGTCTAAGTCTCACAACAGTATCATGTACGTCGTGATCATGTTTTCTCGTTCTCCACGGTGGTCGAGCTGTTCTTGTTACAAGTCTTTTAACTTTCGTATCTTTTCGAGGTGGTTGGTCAGGTGTAGGTTCCACGTTAATGCTGTAACTCTGTGAGGAGCCTGACATTAGAAATTTTTGAGCAGTTAGGTTCGGCAATTTCGCTTATGTTGCCGAACTTGTGATTTCTGTGTGTGTGCGTGCGTGTGCGTGTGTGTGTGTGTGTGTGTGTGTGTACTCACCTATTTGTACTCACCTATTTGTGGTTGCAGGGGTCGAGTCCTAGCTCCTGGCCCCGCCTCTTCACCGGTTGCTACTAGGCCCTCTCTCTCCCCGCTCCATGAGCTTTATCAAACCTCGTCTTAAAACTGTGTATGGTTCCTGCCTCCACTACGTCATTTTCTAGGCTATTCCACTGCCTTACAACTCTATGACTGAAGAAATACTTCCTACTATCTCTCTGACTCATTTGTGTCTTCAACTTCCAATTGTGGCCTCTTGTTTCTGTGTCCCCTCCCTGGAACATCCTGTCTTTGTCCACCTTGTCTATTCCACGCAGTATTTTATATGTCGTTATCATGTCTCCCCTGACCCTCCTGTCCTCCAGTGTGTGTGTGTGTGTGTGTGTGTGTGTGTGTGTGTGTGTGTGTGTGTGTGTGTGTGTGTGTGTGTGTGTGTGTGTGTGTGCGTGCGTGCGCGTGTGCGCGTGTGCGCGCGTGCGTGCGTGCGTGCGTGCGTGCGTGCGTGCGTGCCTGCCTGCCTGCCTGCCTGCCTGCCTGCCTGCCTGCCTGCCTGCCTGCCTGCCTGCCTGCCTGCCTGCCTGCCTGCCTGCGTGAGAGAGACAGGTATCAGGAGTGTGTCAAGGGAAGAGTTGGGACTGGAGCGATCAATGTTAGAAGCATCATGTAACACCATCGACTTTTTGCCTTGAATTCCTGCGTCTCTTTTTTTTTTCCTTATTTTTACCAGCTTGCATACATTCCTGTTTGCCAGCCTCACTGTTTATCCATTTGCCTGTCTTAACCTGCCTCATAACCTATTTGTCTGCCTGTTTACCTATTTGTCTGCCTACCTACTAGCCTTCTTACCTATTTGTCTTCCTATCTACCAGCCTACCATCTCTTCTGGTATTTGCCCCTGATCGTATTCTACAAGTAAGCCTTACCAGTAAGATAGTGGGTATCTTGCTGCTCAGGTTTTGGTGCCGTAGACGAAGTCTTGTCTTATCTCAGCTGACACAAACGATGCCCTAGTAAGAAGTTGTTGACTTCGTTACCATGTGATTAACGTTGTGTTTATTAATATTTGTACAGAATATTCAAGCTTAGTATTTATAGGGGGATACACATGTATTATGCAAAAAGGATATATAGATTGTGTTGCATACAGGAATATACACGTTTATTATATATAGGGATATACAATTTTAGTATTATAAGGTAAGGTGTATACAAGTTTAGTATTATAAGGTAAGGTGTATACAAGTTTAGTATTATGTATAAGGTGTATACAAGTTTAGTATTATAAGGGATATTATATAAATTTAGTATATGTATAGGGAATGTACAAGCTTGAGGTGTAGTATGCTAAAGGGAACACCAGTGTTGGTTTTCTAGAATTGAATTTTTTCATTTCCATACTGTTCCTTGTGAATAAAACTAGTGATGTAACTCAAATAAATACACAGCCCCACAACCCGGCTGATCTGGTGTATACAGCGGTATCGAGAGTCTGGACACAGTCACGAAATGTGGGGCAGGATGACAGCCTGAGAGACGGTCGTGTAGCTCACTGGTCAGAAAATTCGGCTCACAACCTAGTTATACCAGACTCGATCCCCGGGCTTGTGGAAAGTCTTGGGAAAGTCTCCTTACACCTGCTGCCGTCCCTTTTCACCTAGCAGTAGGCGTGTACCTGGGTGTTAGCCGTGTGTTGTGGGTAGCATCCTGGTGATAAGGAGGGATGCACCTCAGTGGTATAAGCCACATTTCTTGGCTTACCCTGAGTTAACTTTCCGGAGTCTGTGAACTTCAAAAATATCGTTTTTCTAGAAAGGTCTAGGTGGTGGGTGTGGGCAACAGTGGGGCGGGTGTAAAGTGAGCCTTATACACCCACAGCTAGGCAATGTAACCCCGTTCCCCCTCCTTCCCTCCGCAACCAGTATTGGGAAAAATGGATGAATAAATGTATAGATAACCAGTGAATTGGTGTATATGTAAAAGAAACGAGAGACCGCAATACATTGCGACAAATATTTGTGTATTGCACTACAGAAAAATGAGACTGGGACTGCTTTCACCCCTTTCTTTGAACTTTTGTTCTACGATTTTCTTCGCCTGCAATCACTTTAGACACTATCTCATGACTCGGCAAGGGACGAGGAGCCAGTGGGTGTGAAGGCTTCCACAGCTTCAGCACGGGGTGGGAGGCTTGCGGGAATGGATGCTTCCACAGCCTCATCACACGTACATTTCCACGTGAAGACAAATGAACAAGGCAAGCTTTATTGTGACTTTGGCACATGTACAGTTCTACATAGAGCGAATAAAAACTTGTTCAACACCTTGAGTACTGTGGGCTGTAGTGGGCTGTAGGCTTCTGTAAGCATTAATATTTCCAGTATACAATTTCAGTATGCCATTTCCAGTATACTACTTCCACTACATTTTCAGTATACTATTTTCAGTATACTAATCCCATTTGTTCTACCACTCCCGTCCTCCGCTCCCCTCTCAGATGTATTCTGGCTCCCCTACCCCCACGTTTGTGTTACTCGTTAGTGGTTAAGTAAGTTTATTCAGGTATACACAAATACAGTTACATAGAATTATCATACATAGCAGCATATGTGTAGAGAACCTGGAATAACCCAAAAATGTCAGACAGAGTGACTTATTTCCATTGGGGTCCTTTTACCTTATTATTATAATATAAAGGTTATAATATTTTCTTATTATTTTACAATGAAGATAACATCTTATTATCATACTAAAAAGACTATCTACTACACGAGGGTCATTAAGACTATCTACAATACGAGGGTCATTACTAGGAATAAGGTAAAATTTACACGTATGTTAGCTAAAAAAATAGAAAATCATTCCCCTCCCTTTCTGTAGCTACATTCATCAGACACCTTTTGGCACTCTTCTTGAACTGGTTCATGCTATGACTGGCTTTGACATGTGCAGGCAGTCTGTTCCATTCCTTTATTGCTGTACAATAAAAGGTGTTTGAAGCCTGGCCACTGACTGTGGGTACTACAAAGTTGTGCTCCCTCCCCCTAGTACTATGATTGCTTTGGTTCTCAACCTTGACAAAATTGACAGCAAGATATTCTGGACACTGTGAGCAATTTTATAAACATGATTTAGCTTCAGTTGTTTTACTCTGTCTTCAACATTCAGCATATCCAACTGCTGTAATTCATGCTGGCCTACATGTTCTCTTGGTCCCAGCCCCAGGATGACTTACGATTTTGTTCTGGGTGATTTGCAGTCTATCTTTCAGTTTTTTTGTCAAGGCAGAGTACCATGAAGAGCAAGCGTAATCCATATGGCATTGTATAAGGGCTAGACATAGGGTCCTGCGAGCCTCAGTAGGTAGACACTGTGCTTGTCTATACAGGAACTTCAGTCTGGCATTCGCTTTCTTTACTACATTGTTCCCTATCAATTCTCCTGACATGCATGGGTCAAAGGGGATTCCCAGATATTTTACTGATGAAACCAAAGTGATGGGCTCCCCATTACACTGAACATTAAAATTATTTACCCTTCTCAGTTTATGTTTCGTGCCAAAGAGAATGGCTTCAGTTTTCCCGAGGTGTAATGATAGTTTGTTGTCTACTAACCATTTGCTGCAGGACTCCAGTTCCAGTGTTAAAACATTAGCAATATCTTGTGGGTCTTTACCTGACACTAACAGAGCACTGTCATCTGCATACAGTAGGAGTTTGCACTTGACACTGATAGGCATGTCATTGACATAACATAAGAATAATAAGGGACCCAGAATACTACCTTGGGGAACTCCACATGTTATCGGCAGGGGTTCTGATTCCGTTTTGTTGATTTTGACCATTTGTCTCCTGTTGCTAAGGTAGGACTTAAACCAGTCTACAGAACCTATACCGATAGCTTGAAGTTTCTTACATAATATATTGTGGTTGACAGTATCGAAGGCCTTTTGCAGGTCTAAGGCTACCATACCTATGAGGTTCCCCTTTGACATTTCAGTTCTCAGGTAATCCATCAGATTAATAAGGGAGGTGTCGGTTGAGTAGGTTCTTCTAAAGCCCGATTGATAGCTATGGAGAATGTTGTTAGGTAAGACACATATGCAACAGTTAGGTATCTTTATTGTGAAACGTTTCGCCTACACAATAGGCTTCTTCAGTCAAGTACAGAAAAGTTGATAGAAGCAGAAGATACTTGAAGACGATGTAATCAGTCCATCACCCTTAAAGTTTTGAGGTGGTCAGTCCCTCAGTCTGGAGAAGAGCATTGTTCCATAGTATGAAACAATATGGAGAAGAAGTGACAGGATGGAGCTTTTTATAGCACCAAGAGGTGAGACGTAGGCCACTAGGAGAGGTAAGAACTCAGATGTTGAGAAGGCAGGTCCCTCTCAAATCCAGCCTCTCTCACTGGTGGAAGTTGTCGAAGTTGATTGCAGGTCTGTACCAAGATACCCTTGTGTTGCAGTGTCTGACAGATTGAACATTAAAATGGTATAAAATACCGACAGGTTGTTAGGTAAGACACATATGCAACAGTTAGGTATCTTTATTGTACTCGACTGAAGAAGCCTACTGTGTAGGCGAAACGTTTCGAAATAAAGATACCTAACTGTTGCATATGTGTCTTACCTAACAACCTGTCGGTATTTTATACCATTTTAATGTTCAATCTATGGAGAATGTTGTTGTCATTAAGGTACTTAACTACTTGAGAGTACACCGCCCTCTCTAGAATTTTAGATATTATACTGAGTATACTAACAGGCCTATAGTTGCTTACATCAGACCTACTATTTTTCTTGAAGATAGGAGTAACTCTGGCCTCCTTGAACCCCTCTGGTACGGTATTAGTGGTGATTGATAGATTTATTATGTGAGCAATAGGGATTGACAGTTCAGAAGCACCATCTTTTAGGAACTTAGACGGGATGTTATCCGGGCCTGTGCTCTTAGTTGGGTTTAACCTGCTTAGTTCTTTTTGAATAAAGTCATGAGATACACTTACTAGTTGACAACTGTTTGGGGTTACCCCTTTATTGGTATAGTATGTTTGAAACTTATCAGAGTCTGTGTTAAAGGTATTTGATGCAGCTGGTAGTTTACTTACTAGTGTTGATGCAACAGATGTGTAGTAGGAATTAAAACAATTTGCCACCTTAATGTTTCGTGGCATACCTCATTGTCGATAGTGAGTACTATGTTAGACCTATCTACTGGCTTATGGCTATACCCCAGCTGTTTTAGGTGTTGCCAGAGCTTTCTGGGATTATGCTTATACTCTTCAATTTTTGAGCAATAGTGCTTTGCCTTTGCTCCTTTTATAAGTCTCTGTACTCTGTTCCTCACCCTTTGGAATTCATTTAGTGCTGCAATATCCTGTTTGTTTGCTTTAAATCTTTTTAGCAGCTGGTCTCTGAATTTCATATTATCTAATATCTCAATAGTCATCCAGGGCTCAGTTCTTCGTTTAATCCTAACCTCTTTAACTGGAGCAATATTATCAAGGATGGTAGTGAACATTGTTTTGAATTTTTCCCAGGCATCGTTTACGTCCGTGCAACTTGTTATCTCTGTCCAGTCACAATTGTGTAGCCTATTTACCAGTGTTTCTTTACTGTAGTTTCTAGTTGACCTCATTTTTATTGTCCTGTGTAGGCCTATCCTATCCCTAGTGATTTTCCTGGTGCAGTAAATGCTGAAATGATCACTAAGACCTGTGGTAATGACGCCTGACTGACTAATGTTCTCAGCGCGGTTACAAAGTATGTGGTCAATCAGGGTGGCTGAGAATTGTGTGATCCGGGTTGGTGTATTAATTAGTTGAGTGTAACTATTTAATCCTAGAATTTGCTTATACCTTTTGCATAGCACGTTATTTTGCTGCTGAAAACAGATATTGAAGTCTCCCAGTATTATTGTCTCGCAATTGTTTTCAAGTCCGGACAATACTCTGGAAAAGTCTTCTAAGAACTGGTCCTGGGTAGGAGGGCGGTAACTAGTTCCTACTAAGATGGGTTTGGTCTTGGGAAGCAGCACTTCAAACCATAGAATCTCCAATTTATTGTTATTTAAATCAGGTCTTGGGTTATAAGCTAAGTCATTTCTAGTGTAGGCACATACTCCACCACCCTTTCTGTTCCTATCTAAGCGTTTTATATTGTAACCTTCTATTTTGACCTCGTCGTCAGTCACCGTATCGTCCAACCAAGATTCAGAGATGGTTATAACTGCCGCCCTAATTTTGTTAGCTGGAATCCTAATCTCTGCCAATTTAGGAAGAAGTGATCTTGTGTTGACATGAATAAAGTGAAAGCCTGTTTTCATAAAACAATTATAATCATCAATATATGGCAATGGGTCATTTGTATTAAAATTAGGTAAATCAATGTTATCACTGATTAAGGGTAACTGTGCCAAAGTGCATTTGAACATTAAAATGGTATAAAATACCGACAGGTTGTTAGGTAAGACACATATGCAACACACATATGCAACAGTTAGGTATCTTTATTATGAAACGTTTCGCCTACACAGTAGGCTTCTTCAGTCGAGTACAGAAAAGTTGATAGAAGCAGAAGATACTTGAAGACGATGTAATCAGTCCATCACCCTTAAAGTTTTGAGGTGGTCAGTCCCTCAGTCTGGAGAAGAGCATTGTTCCATAGTATGAAACAATATTGTTTCATACTATGGAACAATGCTCTTCTCCAGACTGAGGGACTGACCACCTCAAAACTTTAAGGGTGATGGACTGATTACATCGTCTTCAAGTATCTTCTGCTTCTATCAACTTTTCTGTACTCGACTGAAGAAGCCTACTGTGTAGGCGAAACGTTTCATAATAAAGATACCTAACTGTTGCATATGTGTCTTACCTAACAACCTGTCGGTATTTTATACCATTTTAATGTTCACATATGCAACAGTTAGGTATCTTTATTATGGAACGTTTCGCCTACACAGTAGGCTTCTTCAGTCGAGTACAGAAAAGTTGATAGAAGCAGAAGATACTTGAAGACGATGTAATCAGTCCATCACCCTTAAAGTTTTGAGGTGGTCAGTCCCTCAGTCTGGAGAAGAGCATTGTTCCGTAGTCTGAAACAATATGGAGTTGAAGTGACAGGATGGAGCCTTATATAGCGCCAGGAGGTGAGACGTAGGTCACTTTGGAAGGTCAGGTCCCTCTCAGATCCAGCCGCTCTCACTAGTAGAGGTTGTCGAAATTGATTTCAGCCTACTGTGTAGGCGAAACGTTTCGAAATAAAGATACCTAACTGTTGCATATGTGTCTTACCTAACAACCTGTCGGTATTTTATACCATTTTAATGTTCAATCTGTCAGACACAGCAACACAAGGGTATCTTGGTACAGACCTGAAATCAATTTCGACAACCTCTACTAGTGAGAGCGGCTGGATTTGAGAGGGATCTGACCTTCCAAAGTGACCTACGTCTCACCTCCTGGCGCTATATAAGGCTCCATCCTGTCACTTCTACTTCATATTGTTTCAGACAACGGAACAATGCTCTTCTCCAGACTGAGGGACTGACCACCTCAAAACTTTAAGGGTGATGGACTGATTACATCGTCTTCAAGTATCTTCTGCTTCTATCAACTTTTCTGTACTCGACTGAAGAAGCCTACTGTGTAGGCGAAACGTTTCGAAATAAAGATACCTAACTGTTGCATATGTGTCTTACCTAACAATCTGTCGGTATTTTATACCATTTTAATGTTCATGTTGCATATGTGTCTTACCTAACAAAGTGCATTTGTTGCACACAAAATGAATTCTGGCGCCGTTACTATAATTGTACATACACCCATCATGCACCCACCCCTTACACATTTTACATAAGGTGCATTTTCTGTTTTTCATGCGTACTTTAGTACAGTGTATGCACCTGTTTGGTAGTGTTTGAGATAATAATGGCTGTATTGTCTCACATTGACCTATGTATGCATTACATAGCTGTGAACACTAACTCCAAGGCCGAGGGACTGATTACCTCATCTTTTGTATATAGTTCTACTGTCTTCCTATTATGTCCTAGAATCTGTATTGATAAAGCCACTGGATGGCGAAACGTCTACAATAAAGATATCCAGATGTTGCACATGTGTCTTAACTTTCATTACATATGGAGTTAAGGTTATCATTCCTAGTTACTAGACCGTCATTATCACCGTCATTTATCTGTCTGTTTTGCCTCTGCACAATAGTTTGAGGTCCTGGATTAATTTGGATATCACCACTTAATTAAGAGCGCTACAATAAGAGCTGTGTGCGGAAGGATCATTATAGGGAGGGGTTGGATTTGAGCGGGACTTTCACATCAGAGCTTATTTCTTGGGTGGCATTGAAAGTTGGCATTGAAATTTGGGCAAATGTTTTGTTAGTGGGATGAATTGTAAAGGACCTGCCTAGTATGGGCCAACAGGCCTCCTGCAGTGTTCCTCCTTTCTTATGTTCTTATGTTTTTGTTTGGGTATGCGGTGTTGCCATACCTTGGGGCGATAGTGACATTTACTTTTCTGGTAGGATGGCAACTGTTGGGCTTTTACTGTCCAGGGCGCTGTTACTCCATTCACCTTTTCCAGCCCCCATGACTGATATCTTTCTTCATGGAATTGAACATTAAAATGGTATAAAATACCGACAGGTTGTTAGGTAAGACACATATGCAACAGTTAGGTATATTTATTATGAAACGTTTCGCCTACACAGTAGGCTTCTTCAGTCAAGTACAGAAAAGTTGATAGAAGCAGAAGATACTTGAAGACGATGTAATTAGTCCATCAGACCTGCAATCAACTTCGACAACTTCCACTAATGAGAGGGGCTGGATTTGAGAGGGACCTGACCTCTCAACATCTGAGTTCTTACCTCTCCTAGTGGCCTACGTCTCACCTCTTGGCGCTATAAAAAGCTCCATCCTGTCACTTCTCCATATTGTTTCATACTATGTAACAATGCTCTTCTCCAGACTGAGGGACTGACCACCTCAAAACTTTAAGGGTGATGGACTGATTACATCGTCTTCAAGTATCTTCTGCTTCTATCAACTTTTCTGTACTTGACTGAAGAAGCCTACTGTGTAGGCGAAACGTTTCATAATAAAGATACCTAACTGTTGCATATGTGTCTTACCTAACTTCATGGAATTGAAGAAGAAAGATAAATATAATTATGGCAGCCTGTACCCCCCTAATGCCTGCCATTTTCACTCTTCTCTCTTTTACTCATATGCAATAATATTTATTTCTCTTTTCCAGTCCCTAGTACACTTAGTATCTGCTTTAGCAATCACCACTGAATTACTAGTAAATTTTCTTCTTCAAAACCCTCTTCACTGCTCACTTTTCCCTTAACTTCACAAACCCCTTACAGTTAACCGCTTATTACACACTCCCCTTCCCACCTCACTTCACAGTCTGGCTTCACCAATTAACTTCTAACTCTTTTCCATTCTGGTAGACCAGAAAGGTTTAATCAATGGTTTTATCCTTCCAAATCCCCCTCAATTCCATTTATCGGGGGTTGTGTCGTGTTGTTGTCTCCTGACCTGTTCTGCTGACTCAGCCATTTTTAAAACACTGAGGGGAGTAACGCCACCTACAACCTGACTCTCCTTGAGTTTATAGATATATTTGGCGTTTTCTGCTATGATTTCCCCTCAAGGAAGGTTCCTTGATGTTGGTGAGGGGCTCTTGATTTAGGGAATTGGATCTGTGCTCCAGTTCCCCGAATTAAGCCTGAATGCCTTCCACCTCCCCCCCCCCAGGCGCTGTATAATCCTCCGGGTTTAGCGCTTCCCTTTTGATTATAATAATAATCTGCTATGATTCTCTCACTGTACACTGGTCAGCTGAATATAGGTCAGCTACTAAAACATTAACCTTGACTGTTTAACTATTCACTTCTTTCCCACGACTGGCACTGAGGGATAACCGTCCTATAACCTTGGAGTTTTGTACTGTTGATTTGACGATGTCTCCTGTGTTTCCCTCTGGTTAGCACTGGTACAGGTGATATGATGATGGTACAGATATGATGCTACTATCAACAGATGAACGTCAGTAAAGATGAGAATTTCTCTTCGCTAGTTGTACGTCTGGCAGTAGCTGCTGTTTGGATGCCGGTCAGCCATGTTTAAAGGCTCAATTCTTTCCCTCGTTTGGCACTGAAGAAAAAAGTCCTACAGACCTGTCATTTCCTTGGAGATTTAGTTGATCAGGTTTTCTGCCATGTTGTCTTCCCTTTGAACACTGGTGCAGTTGATATGGAGGTCAGTTATTTCATTGTAGTGGAAAACGTCTCATGTCTGGTTCACGTCTGGCAGCAGGTCTGGTACTTGAATGCCGGTCCCTCTTTTGTTATATTTAGTCCATTTCGTTGTCGTCACCGTCAGTTTTTATGTCACTATGGGTTCGGACGGAAACATCGTCATAATTTTGTCTGGTGTGTGGGTTAGTTTCGTATATTTCCAGTATCTTGATAATGTTGCAGCCACAGTATTGTGATTTAAAATCATTACAGTTATTTAGCTGGTTGGGTACGAAGTGAATAATAAGGATTTATTGACGACTCTACGTAGTGAATGGTTAGTAGTAAAGTATCTGTAGTAAAGGTAGCAAAGATTATTGGATTGTGGTAAAAATTACTTGGGGGTGTAGTAAAGATTGCCTGGATAGTGATAAAGATTATTGGATATTTGAGGTTCGAGTACTACTACCAGGAAGTTACTAGCGCCCTGTCATTGATATACAAGTGTGAAGTGGAAATTGAGTGGAGGATCGCTAATCTTTTCTTTGCTCCACGAACGTGCAAGATGGCACGTACATATTATAAACATCCTAACGTAATATATATATATATATATATATATATATATATATATATATATATATATATATATATATATATATATATATTATATATATATATAAGGAGGTTTTGTGGGTGAGGGGCTTGGACTTCCAGCAAGCGTGCATGAGCGTGTTAGATAGGAGTGAATGGAGACGAATGATACTTGGGACCTGACGATCTGTTGGAGTGTGAGCAGGGTAATATTTAGTGAAGGGATTTAGGGAAACCGGTTATTTTCATATAGTCGGACTTGAGTCCTGGAAATGGGAAGTACAATGCCTGCACTTTAAAGGAGGGGTTTGGGATATTGGCAGTTTGGAGGGATATGTTGTGTATCTCTATACGTATATGCTTCTAAACTGTTATATTCTGAGCACCTCTGCAAAAGCAGTGTTAATGTGTGAGTGTGGTGAAAGTGTTGAATGATGATGAAAGTATTTTCTTTTTGGGGATTTTCTTTCTTTTTTTGGGTCACCCTGCCTCGGTGGGAGACGACCGACTTGTTGAAAAAAAAAAAAAAAAAAAAAATATATACATATATATATATATACATATATATATATATATATATATATATATATATATATATATATATATATATATATATATATATATTAATGTCGTGCCGAATAGGTAAAATTAGTCAATCAGCAAGAACTCATTTAAAATTAAGTCCTTTCTAAAATTTTCTCTTATACATTTAAAAATATATATATTTTTTCATTTTTGTTTATATAAAAATAAATGATTTTGTAACAAAAGAACTTTAGGAAACTTACCCAACATTATAACAAGCGCAATTTAATTTAGCCTAATCCAACTAAATATATTTTATACAAGTACAGTAATTTAGTAATAATATTTTTTTCGTTAGATTCAGAACGATATTTTTTTGCGAAATTATTGCATACAAAAATTTTCGCTTGCTCTATTCGGCAAGAAATGTGTTGCTATTTAAATCAAAATCGCGTTTTACTTATTTGGCACTATATATATATATATATATATATATATATATATATATATATATATATATATATATATATATATATATATATATATATATATATATATATATATATATAGTGGTAAAGAAAGAGTATTCTATCAGCTCCAATGTAAAATCTATAATTTTTTTTTACCGTGATTGAAGATTGAAGATGAGGGTCCTCAGTTAGTACTGGAGATGGTACTTGAGTACGTACTTCATGTGTTTCTTAATAATGTGTGTGTCCGTAAGGAAGGAGATTATAATTCTTCTGGACAGCCATGCGCGCTGTAGAACGCAATGAAGTGAAAGAAAAAGAAGTTACTGTTAACCTGTTTTTTAATGTAGATACTAACAAAAAGGGAATTATTGAATATGGGTTGTGTGTTACTGGGATGAATGAAAGGGGTTAATATTCTTATGTACGAGGTGAGGTGATGAACTGTATGGTGAGTTACAGTGGTGAGCCCATTGTAAACAGTGCCGCTGTGGAGACAGTATGACGTGAGCTAGGGAGCACATCATTTGAGAAACCATACCGCGGGCGGGGATGGAACCCGCGATCAGAGTCTCAAAACTCCAGATCGTCGCGTTAGCCACTGGGCCAGCTAGCCACAATAAGATTCATCTAACTAGGTAGCTGGCCCAGTGGCTAACGCGACGGTCTGGAGTTTTGATATTCTCTGATCGCGGGTTCTATCCCCGCCCGTACTATGGTTTGTTTGCAATCGTGTCGTTACGATTTCGTGATTCACTTCATTTGAGTATGTGATGTTTTAGTTATGACCGGGTGGATCGGTGAGCTAGCGGAAGGTCTCAGTCGAATAACCAGAAGCTTCACTGAACGGATCATTTAAGACTAAGACCTGCGAAAAAAAATCCCTCATCCTTCCCCCTCCCCAATCCCACCTTCCCCATCACCTCTGCGTCAACAATGAGGTATAGCAGCACACCGCTGATATATCCCATTTTGTTAAAAAAAAAAATTAAGTGCTCTTAAGATAACACGTACAGCTAATGATCAACAGTTCAGTGTACTCACCTGTTTGTGGTTCCTAGGGTCGAGTCTCGGCTTCTGGCTCTATCTCTTACCTTGGCGGGTTTACTTAGAGCCTCTTGGGCCCTATCATAACTGTTCTTAAAATTATGTATCGAGTCTTTCTCCACTACTTTGGCCATATCACTTTATTTCTTTACCAGCCTGAGACCGAAGAAACACTTTTTTGACATCACTGTGACTCATCTGTATCTTTAACTTAATTGTACCCTATTGTACCTGTTTCCTGCCTCTCGAACAGTGTGTACCTGTCCACCCTGTCCAATCTTCTGAGAATTTTGTGTCGTAATCATGTCTCTCTTGATTATTATGTCCTCTAATGTTATCACGTTCACTTTCTTTTAGGCTCCACGTATCTCATGTGTATAGGGTCACGAAAAACTGTTGAGATACCTTGAAACTAATTTAGATTTGACAAACGAGGTTTTATGATTGATGTGCGCCTCTGGCGGTATGTCAGCCATTGCTTTAAACGAGGCAACATAATAAGAAAGTCCTTTGTCTGGGATCCACTTCAGCAAGCCAAGAAGTAAAGAGAAGTATGAGACATTAAGAAGTCAGGTCATATGCGTGTGTCTAGATATGAGTTTCGTAATAATTTGAGGGCTCGGGCAGCGGTTGTTAGGTGAGTGGCTGGCATAATAGCCTTTGGTTTATACAGTAGCAGGATGATAAGGATAAGTTTGTGGTGCGCCGAGAGTCGCGGATGCACCAGGTCTTGCGCAACCTGATGCGCCATTATTATGCTTCAAAACGTGTGTCAGAAACATTGCGGCTCTTCCAAAGTCCAACACCATGTGTAGAATCCTTTTACGTTTGCGAGAGGAAGCAGAAAACAAAGTGCGTTTTCTAGTGGCTTGTGACTCATGTTGAATTCCATCTTGTGTTTAGTATGCTGTGACAGGCAGTGTCTGCCCCATGGGGAGGAAGGGGGCAACCATACCCCCTGTCCCACGGATGGGTCATCACTCACCTTTGTCAAGAACATAGGAAAGAAGGAACACTGCAGCAGGCCTACTGACCCATGCGGGGCAGGTCCAAATCTCCCACCGGCTTAAGCCAATACCTTAACCTAGTCAGGTTAGTTACATTCACTTAAGGGAGGTGCACGGCATCTGACCTAGTAGCACAAGCTGGTCAGGTCCAACTCACACCCACCCACATCCACTCGTGTATTTATCCAACCTATTTTTAAAACTCACAACGTCTTAGCTTCTATGACGGTACTCGGGAGTTATAATCCCAGGGAAGGGAATTATAATCCTAGAAATTCTGTTCTTCTCGTGTCACTCACTGAAGTAGTTCCGTAAAAGATATTAATGATCGTGATTATCATATTCGTTTCTTTAAAGTTACTTGCCTTTTACTGTTAAAATTATCATTTGATTATTATATGGAAAAAAATCACCGATGTTAGTTTTTTCTGTCACAGTTAGATACACCTCATTGTGTAATATTTTGTATGTAAAGTAGAAGGACACAAGTGCAACTAATGTGATATTTATTGTGGCACAATAAATATTATTGTAGCCACAATAAATGTCACATTAGTTGCACTTGTGTCCTTTTACTTTACATATTGTCGGTAATTCTACCAACTTTATTAATGTAATATTTTGCAATTGTTAGATGAAAACTAATTATCTATTTTCTTTCCTCATACTCCACACGGAATGATTTTCCTGAGGCTGCAGGTGTCACCTTGTAGACAGTTTACCGTGTTATCTCAGTGGTATGCCCTTAGGCCCATAGTATTATTATAGGTATGAGGAAATGGTATGGTGATACCGACAAGATGTGGAAA
The DNA here is from genome assembly GCF_038502225.1 of Cherax quadricarinatus. Taxonomy (NCBI): domain Eukaryota; kingdom Metazoa; phylum Arthropoda; class Malacostraca; order Decapoda; family Parastacidae; genus Cherax; species Cherax quadricarinatus. The sequence goes on from NC_091339.1 coordinate 26,410,962, forward strand.
AAGACACTTATGTACAGTTCAGGACATTTATTAAAGGAAACGTTTCGCCACGAGTGGCTTCTTCAGTCCTAATACAGAGAAAACTAAGAAAAACGCATTATATATATATGCGTTTTTCTTAGTTTTCTCTGTATTAGGACTGAAGAAGTCACTCGTGGCGAAACGTTTCCTTTAATAAATGTCCTGAACTGTACATAAGTGTCTTTTTCCACATATTATAGGTATGCCTGTAATAGTATTTGTATTTTATTTAGTGTGTGGTAGTGGTTTTGGTGGTTATTGTTTAGTGCAGATAAATGAAAGATGGGTGAAGAGTGTGTGTACTCACCTAGTTGTCACCTAGTTGAGGTTGCAGGGGTCGAGTCCCAGCTCCTGGCCCCGCCTCCTCACTGGTTTGTGTGTGCATGTGTGTGTGTGTGCGTGCGTGCGTGTACGTGTGCGTCCATGTACGTGCTTGCTTGTCATCACTGAAGATGAACACAGATGGGAAGGAGGTGAGGAAAGTGTAAACATATGTAATGCGTTTATGTAATATATGTGAAATATAGGACAAATGGGAGCACTTTGATAGGCCTGTTGACCTATGCGAGGCTGTTCGTGTACAATTATTTTCAGTGTATCTCTAATACATTCTTAAACGGTTTCAATTTATTTGGGTTGAAATGTAATGTATGCTTGTTTATGTTACATATGTTCTTCTAGTTTGTACAAACAGCACGTTTTATGTACTTCTACATATGTGTATCTATAATGTGTGCCCTAAATGCACTGCATAACTAACGACTTTTTCAGGTATGATAAAACCCGTATGTAACGTAATACAATGTATCATGGAAGATATATTTACATATTAGATGTATTATATTCCACTCTTGTTTCTCCACTTGTCTTCCCGCATCTTTCCTCCAGCCTTAAGACAAGGTCTTCTTTCTCGCTTCTCCCGTCCCTACTGTTCTTTCTCTCCCCCAAGCAATTTAGTTTCTTTGTTATTTTGCTGCCGGTTGGTTAATGGCACGTTACACACCTGACTGACATCCCATACACATTAATATATAATTGCCACGGAGTCCAGCACTACACCACAGTGGAGGCTGCCTACCATGGTCCGCCATATGGCCGCCATCCTTGAACTGGTCGTCTTATGACTAAGACCCGTGGCAGTTGTTTATTTGTTAGAGAAACTCGCCTGAGTGGTTATTGCCATTTTTTCTTCTATGAGGAAGCCGATCTGGGAAAATATAATTGTTATTATCCCAGTAAGTTATGTCTCATCTGGCTGTGTTGTCTGGCTGCTGCTCTTCTAGTTTCTATATTAATTCATCACTCGTTGGTGTTTTCATCCTTATTTGTGCATCACATTTTAGTCTTTACTGTTTCCCAAGTTGCTTTGAACTTGTCTTATTGGTAATAAGGAATGGGAGGAGGGGTCAGGCATGTTGGGTATAACTTACTCTGGTCCTAAAATCTACATACTTTTATTTTAATTTTAATTGTCTAATACCTGGTATCAATAAAAACTTAAAAAGAAATATAAGTTAGGTTAAAGATGCAGGTGATTTTTTTTTGGGGGGGGGGGGGTGAATTTCGCAGTGGGGATGGGTAGGTTGGTTAGGGAAGAGAGGAAGAGATTTAGGGAATTAAGGAAAAATCTTGTGGTAAAAGGACATCGAAGCAAATTAATGATAGGTTCAAAGCGGCTGTACTAGTATGTAAAGGAAAACTGTAAATGACTTATAATTGAAGAAGGAAGAGGAGCTATATGAAAATTTCATTAAGCGTTTACAAGGGAAACGGGAGCGATGACAGAAGGAAGCTAGAACTTCAAAGCTGGAAGACCACATAACCACAAAGACGGAAGTTTGGGGACAATTAAGAGACTAGATATTACATAAGCGATGGGCTGGGTATTACATCACCTTCAACATTGAAAGGAACAGCCAAAACCTTCAGTGACTTAATAGCAAAAATCTACAAAAGAACCATAGGGATTGAGGAACTGTCAGACAACTGGAAAAGCAGACGTAATTCCAGTGTACAAACAGGATGATAGACATTAAATTATACAATATCATTGACATGTGTAAAAGTCAAGGTGAGGAAAGGTTAACGAGGGAAAATATTCAAGCACCTGAAAAAGGAGATTATTGCAGAAATTCGCTAATGGTCTGTGAATGTAAAATCCTGCTTATAAAACTACCAAAATTTTACGAGAGACACCTATATAAACAAAAATAAAAATGGGTGAATTGCACATTGCTAGATTACAGGAAGGCTTTCGATACGGTGCCTTGCCAGAGGCTGGTCCACAAACTCGATAAACAAGCAGGATTATTATGTACAGTGCTTAGGTTACCAAAGGAATGTTTGAGAAACAAGACACGTGGTAAGAAATGCCAGTCTGCGTGAGAGTGGCGAATGGAGTTCTTCAGGGATCATTATCAGGACCTATAAAATTTATAATATGCTACCAGGATAAGGGATAGCCCTACATATATTCCTTCATTGATGAAAAGTATACATTCGATGAAAGACGGGGATATGCTGAAAGACTAAGAAACGGGAAATGCTTTCACAAATATTAAACAAAGAATCTTTTAGGACATTGCACATAAAATTTGTCAGGCCAGTCGTTAAGTATGCAGCACCAGCATGAGGACATTTAGGCATTTATAGACACTTTAAAAAGTCCAGGATTTTGCGAATAAGCTGGCTTCAAAATTGAGAGAAGTAACCTGTGAGGGAAAAAATAACTAATTGTAGTATCTCTAGAAAAATGAATAAGAGGCAACATTAATATGACACACAAGGTATTTTGAAAATGGAAGGATGGGTATATTGTTTATAATGACAGGGACGAAAATGAAGGGCAGAAGTTGAGGCTTATAACCCAGGTGAGTCATAGGGATGTTAGGAAGTACTTCGTCAGCCTTAGGGAAATAGAGAAAAAGCTGGAGGAGGAAGCGACGGAAGTTAATTGTTTCTTAAGGAAACACGGTAGAGCCCAAGGGACTAGGAACCAATGAAACCGGTCGGTTGTTAGGATACGAGGCGGGACCAGGAGCTGGGATTTAACCGCATGTACGGCATGGTGAGTACACAAAATAATACTGCAGACAAACAAGTTTTGTGTGAGGGAGGGTGCAAAACTAGATAAAGATGAGAGGTGAACACCCATGTGAATCAAGAGACTTAAAAAGAGTAGCGCAGAGGTAAACAAGGACAGCGACACATTTTGAAACTTGACAAGAAACAACTGAATCTTTCGATCCTTAATCTGGGATCTTCCTCAGCACAGAGTAATGTGTGTTGAGGATTTCAGAGTTGGGGTGGAAATATTCTGATATATTTTCATAGTGTGGAAAATGTGAATGTAATACAGTAGTCAGTGTAACGTTAGGGAGCCTAAGGTAGTGCTCGCTGCCCTTCCTCCTGCAGACTCATAGTAGTTAGACACAACTCAACGAAATCGTAATAACACGACTGCAAACAGATCACGGAACGGGTGAGTTTTAGGACTTGCCATGGGTTCAACCCCCCACCCGTTCCGTGAGTAGACACATGCATTGCAGATACGTAGTTATATAAAGTAAAACAGCACTTTTGACATTTCCCTCCCTTTATTGGGGATGCCTCAATGCTGGTGAAGGGTTATCAAAGAAATTGAAAGCTACCCTCCCCTTAGATCAACTCTCATTGTCTCATTTTCCCCTGCGATGTACGACTCCTACGAGCTTAGCGTTCTCCTGTGTTGGAAGGAGTGTTGGATGTATTTCAATGGAACTGTGCCCCTCTCCCCGGATGTATTTTAATGGAGCTGTGCCCCTCTCCCCGAAAGGTAGCGGACCAGCAGGGAGGAGTGCTGAGTGCACTATTGAATAACCAGGACTCGTGCCCCGATATCAAACCAACAAGGAATGTTGACAATCGATGTTGGGGTGAGGCATTGTGAATTATTAACGTTGTTTGACCATGAATGATTAATGTGAGGAAGTATCATTTGGAGAGCGTGTGTTGTGTAAACGTTTTTGATAATGCCATAGGGCGAGAGGGAAATTAAATGCCACCTTCAGGACGGTGTTTTGAACTTTGTGTGACCACATGTTACGGAATATGTTTCAGAAGTCAGCAAGCTGCACTTAGAGCATTGTTCACATTGTATATAACCGGTGTAGCAAACATGCTAGCTATTACTTCACTGGTATTAAAGGAAATTCAACCTAGAACTCTTACTAAATATACTGGGTTATGAAAGCTTGCAGAGGGGCGCCCAGATTCGCCTTTTACACATCTCAGTGGCACCTCGGGTGTCACGTAATATTTGTTTATTGCCCAACATTTCTACCACTTAAGTTTAACATTTCACATTATCGTGTGTTTAATATGGCGTAGCTCTCTGGTCCTTACTTTTTTTTTGTGCAGAATGAAATAATATCAAGTACACATGTTGAGAGGTGAGTGAGGCTCATGTCTTTATTCAAGGAAGTGGACCTGCTCTCTCCTTGGATCAAACCTGATTACCTCTCACTCCCTAGGCGTTATATGACCACTACGGGCTTAACACTTCCTCCTAGATACAAGGATGTAAGAGTGTTTGTGCGAGGCTTATGGCGTCTTAGTGTCAAAAATCAAGACTAAAACTTTACCAAGGTGGTGGTGGAGACTCCAGATGACTCAGTGCAAGTCTTGGTGGCACTCCTTGAAATTTAATGTTCCTGGTTTACGATGTGTAGGGGAGAATATGTTTACCTCAAGAACCTTTTCAGCTTCCTTGTTTCTGGTTGCAAACCTGTAATAAACCACGGAAAGGGTGTGTGTGTGTGTGTGTGTGTGTGTGTGTGTGTGTGTGTGTGTGTGTGTGTGTGTGTGTGTGTGTGTGTGTGCGCGCGCGCGTGCGCGCGCGTGCGTGCGCGCGCGTGCGTGCGCGCGCGCGCTCGCTCGCTCACCTAATTGTGGTTGCAGGGGTCGAGTCATAGCTCCTGGCCCCGCTTCACTGGTCTCTACTAGGTCCTCTCTCTCCCTGCTCCATGAGCTTTATCATACCTCATCTTAAAACTATGTATGGATCCTGCCCCCACTACGTGTATGCCTTTGTGTCTGTCAGTCATATAATTCAGTCCTCGACTCGTGATTGAAGAATTTGGAACTACTATACTTTTCCTTCAGTCAGACTTGATTACCTACTATTTCCCAAAGACTTCATGATTTCAAAAGGTTGAGTGCTTCCCTCTGAATATAAAAAATACCATCTCAGTTCACCGGAATATTGCTGTTTAGTAAATAATACGCTAAGCTAACCAAACAGCGTTTTAGCAGTGTCATCGTACTTTCTCAATGCTCTTATATCGGTTATGTTTTAAACACACCTTAGAAAGACAGGCGGTAATATGAGTAGCTAGAGATAATTGACTGTCTGTGGTGGTACTGGGCAAGTGGGTGACCTAGTGTGACCCTGTGTGACTCAGCATCCCTACTGAAGCCATTTGCCAGGTAAGCTCTCACCTCACGTGCTTGTGTTGTGCTTTGTGAGAGACTCTTGAGGAAGCTACCTTGATGGACTTAAGAAATCGTAATGACACGATTGCAAATAAACCATACCCCCGGCCGGGATTGAACCCGCGGTCATAGAGTCTCAAAACTCCAGCCCGTCGCGCTAACCACTAGACCAGCTAGCCACAATAAGATTCATCCAACTAGGTATATTTCTACACCATAGGAAGGTTAGCACAGGCACCTCTGTGACCACAAATGCAAGTTTTTACAGACGAATCTCCAGCTAGCGTGGCCGTGACGAACTCTAGCTCAAGTCCCTTCACTGCCGTCACCATGACTTAAGAAATCGTAATGACACGATTGCAAATAAACCATACCCCCGGCCGGGATTGAACCCGCGGTCATAGAGTCTCAAAACTCCAGCCCGTCGCGCTAACCACTAGACCAGCTAGCCACAATAAGATTCATCCAACTAGGTATATTTCTACACCATAGGAAGGTTAGCACAGGCACCTCTGTGACCACAAATGCAAGTTTTTACAGACGAATCTCCAGCTAGCGTGGCCGTGACGAACTCTAGCTCAAGTCCCTTCACTGCCGTCAACATGACTTAAGAAATCGTAATGACACGATTGCAAATAAACCATACCCCCGGCCGGGATTGAACCCGCGATCATAGAGTCTCAAAACTCCAGCCCGTCGCGCTAACCACTAGACCAGCTAGCCACAATAAGATTCATCCAACTAGCTGGTCTAGTGGTTAGCGCGACGGGCTGGAGTTTTGAGACTCTATGACCGCGGGTTCAATCCCGGCCGGGGGTATGGTCTACCTTGATGGAACTGAACCTATCCTCTTTGCATCGAACCTGAATGCCTTGCATTTCCCAGGCGTCATATGACCCTTGCGGTTTTAATGTTTCCCCCCGATTAAAATAAATAGTGCTGAATGAGACAGGCAAAGGTGGGTAGGAGAGGAATGGAAGTGTTATTATATTATTACTAATTATTATTATTATTATTATTATTATTATTATTATTATTATTATTATTATTATTATTATTACGTATTTTGAAAGGTGTCAGTAGAAAATTGTTCTTGGGGTTGACCTTCAGCTCTGGGGCCGTGCCTCTCTAACCTTCAGTCGACTAACATATTTGATTTCTTAACTCTTTGGGTTCGAGGATCTTACTAGTTTAGGATGTTTCACTCGGGGATATTTTTAGTTTAGAATGTTGCACTCGGGATCTTACTAGTTTAGAATGTTGCACTCGAGGACCTTACTATTTTAGGATGTTGCACTCGGGGATCTTACTAATTTAGGATGTTGCACTCGGAGATCTTACTAGTTTAGACATGTTGCACTCAGAGATCTTACTAGTTTAGGATGTTGCAGTCGGGGATCTTACTAGTTTAGACATGTTGCACTCGGGGATCTTACTAGTTTAGGCATGTTGCACTCGGGGATCTTACTAGTTTAGGCATGTTGCACTCGGGGATCTTACTAGTTTAGGATGTTGCACTCGGGGATCTTACTAGTTTAGGCATGTTGCACTCGGAGATCTTACTAGTTTAGACATGTTGCACTCGGGGATCTTACTAGTTTAGACATGTTGCACTCCCTGATCTTACTTGTTTAGGCATGTTACACTCGAGGATATTACTAGTTTAGGCACATTACACTCGGAGATTTTACTAGCTTAGGCAGGTTGCACTCGGGGATATTACTAGTTTAGGCCTGTTGCACTCCGTGATCTTACTAGTTTAGGCATGTTGCAATCAAGGAGCTTACTAGGTTAGGCATATTACATTCGGGGATTTTTCTAGTTTAGGCATGATGCACTCGGGGAGGATCTTACTAGTTTGGTCTTGTGTATGCAGAATAGTTTATGCCTGGTGCGCGTACTGGAAGACGCTCACCAATATTAATCACAAGCTGATGCGCAATACTCTTAAAAAAAATAAAAATTAAAATATTTATGCCTTATGAGCCATGTATATACATATGAGATATTAATGGTTCATAAGTAAACTTGTAAAGGAAATTCACTACGGAAGATTGACAATAATTTTTTATATATATCACTTGTTAGTCTTGCACCAAGACTAGCTTAATATCCAAACTTAGCCTAGATAAAATTTAGGTGAAATTTGTATAACTAAGGATTTGTAGCTAAATTTTCCTGTGGTGGGGTAAATCTTCAGGTAACACTGTACAAGTGTACACTATGTGTGTGCTTGCAATAAGTGGTTAGTTCAGTGGTTAGTTCATTACGACTTTACCTTTGGGTTTGTGGGCTGTATGGCTTTTAGAGGTATGTGAATAGATGTAACATGAAAGCTGCTGGTGCTGTGATATGAGACAGTAGGGTCATAGTACTGCTGATAAAAACATGCCACAGAAGTGCTGGGTGTGGTATAATCTTACATTCTTCTGATTATATGTATGTATATATATATATATATATATATATATATATATATATATATATATATATATATATATGATGAATGGTTTGAAAAACCGACAAGTTGAAGATTGAGACACTTATGCAGCATATGGGAATCTTTATTCAGGAAACGTTTCGCCACACAGTGGCTTCATCAGTCCAATGCAAAGAGGAAGGCGTATATATATATATATATATATATATATATATATATATATATATATATATATATATATATGCCTGCTGGAAGTCCAAGCCCCTCGCACACAAAACCTCCTTTACCCCCTCCCTCCAACCCTTCCTAGGCCGACCCCTACCCCGCCTTCCTTCCACTACAGACTGATACACTCTTGAAGTCATTCTGTTTCGCTCCATTCTCTCTACATGTCCGAACCACCTCAACAACCCTTCCTCAGCCCTCTGGACAACAGTTTTGGTAATCCCGCACCTCCTCCTAACTTCCAAACTACGAATTCTCTGCATTATATTCACACCACACATTGCCCTCAGACATGACATCTCCACTGCCTCCAGCCTTCTCCTCGCTGCAACATTCATCACCCACGCTTCACACCCATATAAGAGCGTTGGTAAAACTATACTCTCATACATTCCCCTCTTTGCCTCCAAGGACAAAGTTCTTTGTCTCCACAGACTCCTAAGTGCACCACTCACTCTTTTTCCCTCATCAATTCTATGATTCACCTCATCTTTCATAGACCCATCCGCTGACACGTCCACTCCCAAATATCTGAATACGTTCACCTCCTCCATACTCTCTCCCTCCAATCTGATATTCAATCTTTCATCACCTAATCTTTTTGTTATCCTCATAACCTTACTCTTTCCTGTATTCACCTTTAATTTTCTTCTTTTGCACACCCTACCAAATTCATCCACCAATCTCTGCAACTTCTCTTCAGAATCTCCCAAGAGCACAGTGTCATCAGCAAAGAGCAGCTGTGACAACTCCCACTTTGTGTGTGATTCTTTATCTTTTAACTCCACGCCTCTTGCCAAGACCCTCGCATTTACTTCTCTTACAACCCCATCTATAAATATATTAAACAACCACGGTGACATCACACATCCTTGTCTAAGGCCTACTTTTACTGGGAAAAAATTTCCCTCTTTCCTACATACTCTAACTTGAGCCTCACTATCCTCGTAAAAACTCTTCACTGCTTTCAGTAACCTACCTCCTACACCATACACTTGCAACATCTGCCACATTGCCCCCCTATCCACCCTGTCATACGCCTTTTCCAAATCCATAAATGCCACAAAGACCTCTTTAGCCTTATCTAAATACTGTTCACTTATATGTTTCACTGTAAACACCTGGTCCACACACCCCCTACCTTTCCTAAAGCCTCCTTGTTCATCTGCTATCCTATTCTCCGTCTTACTCTTAATTCTTTCAATTATAACTCTACCATACACTTTACCAGGTACACTCAACAGACTTATCCCCCTATAATTTTTGCACTCTCTTTTATCCCCATTGCCATTATACAAAGGAACTATGCATATATATATATATATATTATATATATATTATATATAATATATATAATATATATATATATATATATATATATATATATTTTTTTTTTTATTTATTATCACACCGGCCGATTCCCACCAAGGCAGGGTGGCCCGAAAAAGAAAAACTTTCACCATCATTCACTCCATCACTGTCTTGCCAGAAGGGTGCTTTACACTACAGTTTTTAAACTGCAACATTAACACCCCTCCTTCAGAGTGCAGGCACTGTACTTCCCATCTCCAGAACTCAAGTCCGGCCTGCCGGTTTCCCTGAATCCCTTCATAAATGTTACTTTGCTCACACTCCAACAGCACGTCAAGTATTAAAAACCATTTGTCTCCATTCACTCCTATCAAACACGCTCACGCATGCCTGCTGGAAGTCCAAGCCCCTCGCACACAAAACCTCCTTTACCCCCTCCCTCCAACCCTTCCTAGGCCGACCCCTACCCCGCCTTCCTTCCACTACAGACTGATACACTCTTGAAGTCATTCTGTTTCGCTCCATTCTCTCTACATGTCCGAACCACCTCAACAACCCTTCCTCAGCCCTCTGGACAACAGTTTTGGTAATCCCGCACCTCCTCCTAACTTCCAAACTACGAATTCTCTGCATTATATTCACACCACACATTGCCCTCAGACATGACATCTCCACTGCCTCCAGCCTTCTCCTCGCTGCAACATTCATCACCCACGCTTCACACCCATATAAGAGCGTTGTTAAAACTATACTCTCATACATTCCCCTCTTTGCCTCCAAGGACAAAGTTCTTTGTCTCCACAGACTCCTAAGTGCACCACTCACTCTTTTTCCCTCATCAATTCTATGATTCACCTCATCTTTCATAGACCCATCCGCTGACACGTCCACTCCCAAATATCTGAATACGTTCACCTCCTCCATACTCTCTCCCTCCAATCTGATATTCAATCTTTCATCACCTAATCTTTTTGTTATCCTCATAACCTTACTCTTTCCTGTATTCACCTTTAATTTTCTTCTTTTGCACACCCTACCAAATTCATCCACCAATCTCTGCAACTTCTCTTCAGAATCTCCCAAGAGCACAGTGTCATCAGCAAAGAGCAGCTGTGACAACTCCCACTTTGTGTGTGATTCTTTATCTTTTAACTCCACGCCTCTTGCCAAGACCCTCGCATTTACTTCTCTTACAACCCCATCTATAAATATATTAAACAACCACGGTGACATCACACATCCTTGTCTAAGGCCTACTTTTACTGGGAAAAAATTTCCCTCTTTCCTACATACTCTAACTTGAGCCTCACTATCCTCGTAAAAACTCTTCACTGCTTTCAGTAACCTACCTCCTACACCATACACTTGCAACATTTGCCACATTGCCCCCCTATCCACCCTGTCATACGCCTTTTCCAAATCCATAAATGCCACAAAGACCTCTTTAGCCTTATCTAAATACTGTTCACTTATATGTTTCACTGTAAACACCTGGTCCACACACCCCCTACCTTTCCTAAAGCCTCCTTGTTCATCTGCTATCCTATTCTCCGTCTTACTCTTAATTCTTTCAATTATAACTCTACCATACACTTTACCAGGTACACTCAACAGACTTATCCCCCTATAATTTTTGCACTCTCTTTTATCCCCTTTGCCTTTATACAAAGGAACTATGCATGCTCTCTGCCAATCCCTAGGTACCTTACCCTCTTCCATACATTTATTAAATAATTGCACCAACCACTCCAAAACTATATCCCCACCTGCTTTTAACATTTCTATCTTTATCCCATCAATCCCGGCTGCCTTACCCCCTTTCATTTTACCTACTGCCTCACGAACTTCCCCCACACTCACAACTGGCTCTTCCTCACTCCTACAAGATGTTATTCCTCCTTGCCCTATACACGAAATCACAGCTTCCCTATCTTCATCAACATTTAACAATTCCTCAAAATATTCCTTCCATCTTCCCAATACCTCTAACTCTCCATTTAATAACTCTCCTCTCCTATTTTTGACTGACAAATCAATTTGTTCTCTAGGCTTTCTTAACTTGTTAATCTCACTCCAAAACTTTTTCTTATTTTCAACAAAATTTGTTGATAACATCTCACCCACTCTCTCATTTGCTCTCTTTTTACATTGCTTCACCACTCTCTTAACCTCTCTCTTTTTCTCCATATACTCTTCCCTCCTTGCATCACTTCTACTTTGTAAAAACTTCTCATATGCTAACTTTTTCTCCCTTACTACTCTCTTTACATCATCATTCCACCAATCGCTCCTCTTCCCTCCTGCACCCACTTTCCTGTAACCACAAACTTCTGCTGAACACTCTAACACTACATTTTTAAACCTACCCCATACCTCTTCGACCCCATTGCCTATGCTCTCATTAGCCCATCTATCCTCCAATAGCTGTTTATATCTTACCCTAACTGCCTCCTCTTTTAGTTTATAAACCTTCACCTCTCTCTTCCCTGATGCTTCTATTCTCCTTGTATCCCATCTACCTTTTACTCTCAGTGTAGCTACAACTAGAAAGTGATCTGATATATCTGTGGCCCCTCTATAAACATGTACATCCTGAAGTCTACTCAACAGTCTTTTATCTACCAATACATAATCCAACAAACTACTGTCATTTCGCCCTACATCATATCGTGTATACTTATTTATCCTCTTTTTCTTAAAATATGTATTACCTATAACTAAACCCCTTTCTATACAAAGTTCAATCAAAGGGCTCCCATTATCATTTACACCTGGCACCCCAAACTTACCTACCACACCCTCTCTAAAAGTTTCTCCTACTTTAGCATTCAAGTCCCCTACCACAATTACTCTCTCACTTGGTTCAAAGGCTCCTGTACATTCACTTAACATCTCCCAAAATCTCTCTCTCTCCTCTGCATTCCTCTCTTCTCCAGGTGCATACACGCTTATTATGACCCACTTCTCGCATCCAACCTTTACTTTAATCCACATAATTCTTGAATTTACACATTCATATTCTCTTTTCTCCTTCCATAACTGATCATTTAACATTACTGCTACCCCTTCCTTTGCTCTAACTCTCTCAGATACTCCAGATTTAATCCCATTTATTTCCCCCCACTGAAACTCTCCTACCCCCTTCAGCTTTGTTTCGCTTAGGGCCAGGACATCCAACTTCTTTTCATTCATAACATCAGCAATCATCTGTTTCTTGTCATCCGCACTACATCCACGCACATTTAAGCAACCCAGTTTTATAAAGTTTTTCTTCTTCTCTTTTTTAGTAATTGTATACAGGAGAAGGGGTTACTAGCCCATTGCTCCCGGCATTTTAGTCGCCTCATACGACACGCATGGCTTACGGAGGAAAGATTCTTTTCCACTTCCCCATGGACAATAGAAGAAATAAAAAAGAACAAGAGCTATTTAGAAAAAGGAGAAAAACCTAGATGTATGTATATATATATATGCATGTGCGTGTCTGTGAAGTGTGACCAAAGTGTAAGTAGGAGTAGCAAGATATCCCTGTTATCTTAGCGTGTTTATGAGACAGAAAAAGAAACCAGCAATCCTACCATCATGCAAAACAGTTACAGGTTTTTGTTTCACAGTCATCTGGCAGGACGGTAGTACTTCCCTGGGTGGTTGCTGTCTACCAACCTACTACCTACTGAAAGAATAGAGAAATTCCAAGCACTTTCGTGACTACTCACATTATCAAGGAACTATGAAAGTGAAGCATCCAAGGAAGCTATATAAGGGGTCCGGCCAGCACGTCACTATCAGATCCCACAACGGTGCTGGCCGGACCCCCTTATATAGCTTCCTTGGATGCTTCACTTTCATAGTTCCTTGATAATGTGAGTAGTCACGAAAGCACTTGGAATTTCTCTATTCTTTCAGAGTGGTTGTTTTGCATATTTTGAAATCACCTGTTTACTGTGATCTTATTGCATATATATATATATATATATATATATATATATATATATATATATATATATATATATATATATATATATATATATATATATATATATATATATATATTTATATATATATATATATATATATATATATTTATATATATATATATATATATATATATATTTATATATATATATATATATATATATATATATATATATATATATATATATATATATATATATATATATATATATATATATATATATATATATATATATACACATATATATATATATATATATATATATATATATATATATATACAGTGGACCCCCGCATAACGATGGCATCGCATAGCGATTTTTCCGCATAACGATTACTTTTATCGCAAAATTTTTGCCGCGCATACCGATTAAAAACCCGCATACCGATTTTCGTCCGAGACGCGTCCAATGTGCCCTCAGCCAGCCTCACATGTGCCGCTCCGTCCCATTGTTTACCAGCCAGCCTCCGCGGTAACATCCAAGCATACACTCGGAATATTTCGTATTATTACAGTATTTTCGGTGCTGTTTCTGGAAAATAAGTGACCATGGGCCCCAAGAAAGCTTCTAGTGCCAACCCTGTGGTAAAAAGGGTGAGAATTAGTATGGAAATTAAGAAAGATTTTGAAGGGTTTGGGGCTAACCCTGAGAAGCCTATGCCAGTTGTGGAATCCATTGTGCCTACTTCAAAGATTAAGGAAATGTGTGCACAGTGGGTTGAACTGCAAACCTTTATAGATGAAAATCACCCTGACACAGCTGTTGCAAGCCGTGCTGTTGACTATTTCAATGACAATGTTGTGGCCCATTTTAGACAAATCGTAAAGGAACGGGAGGTACAGAGCTCTATGGACAGATTTGTTGTGCGACAGAGGTCCAGTGACTCTGAAGCTGGTCCTAGTGGCATTAAAAGAAGAAGGGAAGTAACCCCGGAAAAGGACTTGCTACCTCAAGTCGTAATGGAAGGGGATTCCCCTTCTAAACAGTAAGAAGATAATGCTCTCCCCTCCTCCCATCCCATCAATCATCACCAGATCTTCAATAAAAGTAAGTGTCATTTAATTGTGCATGCCTTTTTCAGTTTGTGTGTATTAAAATTAACATTTCATGTGGTAAAAAAAAAATTTTTTCATACTTTTGGGCGTCTTGCACGGATTAATTTTATTTCCATTATTTCTTATGGGGAAAATTCATTCGCATAACGATTATTTCGCATAACGATTAACCCTCTTGCACGGATTAAAATCGTTAACCGGGGGTCCACTGTATATATATATATATATATATATATATATATATATATATATATATGACGAGGTGTCAGAGTGGGCGCCTGTGACAAGCGGGGTTCCACAGGGGTCAGCCCTAGGACCTGTGCTGTTCTTGGTATATGTGAACGACATAACGGAAGGGATAGACTCAGAAGTGTCCTTGTTTGCAGATGATGCGAAGTTAATGAGAAGAATCAAATCGGACGAAGATCAGGCAGGACTACAAAGAGACCTGGACAGGCTACAAGCCTGGTCCAGCAACTGGCTCCTTGAATTTAACCCTGCCAAATGCAAAGTCATGAAGATTGGGGAAGGACAAAGAAGACCACAGACACAATATAGTTTAGATGGCCAAAGACTGCAAACCTCACTCAAGGAAAAAGATCTGGGGGTGAGTATAACACTGAGCATATCTCCTGAGGCGCATATCAATCAGATAACTGCTGCAGCATACGGGCGCCTGGCAAACCTACGGATAGCGTTCCGATACCTCAGTAAGGATTTGTTTAAGACTCTGTATACCATCTACGTCAGGCCCATACTGGAGTATGCAGCACCAGTTTGGAATCCACACCTAGTCAAGCACATCAAGAAATTAGAGAAAGTGCAAAGGTTTGCAACAAGACTAGTCCCAGAGCTACGGGGATTGTCCTATGAAGAAAGGTTGAGGGAAATCGGCCTGACGACACTGGAGGACAGGAGGGTCAGGGGAGACATGATAACGACATATAAAATACTGCGCGGAATAGACAAGGTGGACAAAGACGGGATGTTCCAGAGATGGGACACAGACACAAGAGGTCACAATTGGAAGTTGAAGACTCAGACGAATCAAAGGGATGTTAGGAAGTATTTCTTCAGTCATAGAGTAGTCAGGCCGTGGAATAGCCTAGAAAGTGATGTAGTGGAGGCAGTGTGAAAATTTGTGTGGACTGCCTCCAAGTGAGTCACCTACCCTGGCAAACTCTGTTGACACCGAGCTCTGAGGTGGGTACCTCAGCCTCACAAGTGGCTTATAGAGACAGATTTTCACAAATGATTGATGTTGCAAGAAACTCGCCTGCATGCACGTATAAAGGACTAACTTACTTGGTGTTGCAGCATATATCCTGATCTTCAACTTCCCTAAGCTTAGCCTTAGCCCCTCTGGACTTTTCCTCAGAAACCACGTGCAACCGGGAGCCTTAATTCCTGCAATATTCAATTGTTATTAGTGTCCTGCCTGCACCTCAGAAATTCCTATATCCAAGAGGGTATGTATCCCCTAGTATAACTATGCAGACACGGACACTAGCTTCCAGACTGCCTTGAGACACTGGTACTTACTGGGCATGCTCTGCCTGTTGCACACTGGGCCCACAGATCAACTCACTCACAATCTCCCCAGACACTGGCCAGAAATCTACGAGATAAAGGAGGTCTTGTCTTACTGTATGGGCCTGACGGAGGTCATCTACGGTACATTGAGGTGCCTCTACCAGATTTCCCCAGGTCTCAAATGTGAAGACACGTGGGGGGCGCCATCTGCTGATCATGGCACGTCTTGTCCAGTTGGTGTCTGTCTTAAGAAGAACGAGCTGGTCCCTCTTCCAGACCCTCGTCTCTTCGTTCAAACTAGGGCTGCCAGTTCTCCCTAGCTAACTTATCCTAGTGTTTGCCTACATTATTGGCCTATTACTACCTATGTTAAGGTCTTAGGTCTACATTATTATTATCTACAGTTGCCTCAATGATCCTAATATTAGTGTACTACCAGTAAAACTACCTACTCCTTCCCTGAAGAGTAAATCTATAAATTAAATACATGCCTACCAACAATCCATCGCCAACAAGAGAGAATGCTTTCATGTTTGGGTGGGGTATAAGGGCCATCCAGCTCAGCCGTCCCGTACGGCCATGCTGGATCTGTCCTGTGGAACTTTAGGGACCAAATAAATTTCCACAGGCAGGAACCATACATAGTTTTAAGGCGAGGTATGATAGAGCTCATGGGGCAGGGAGAGAGAGGACCTAGTAGCAATCAGCGAAGAGGCGGGGCCAGGAGCTGTGACTCGACCCCTGCAACCACAAATAGGTGAGTACACACACACACACAGTGGAACCTCGGTACTCAAACTTAATTTAATCCAGAAGGCTGTTTGAGTGCCGATCTGTTTGAGTACCGAACGAATTTTCCCTTTAAACTTTTAAAGAATAATGTAAATTAGATTAATCTGTTTCAGACCCACAAAAATACACTTACAGCGACTTTGCAGGGTATTTTCGTAGGGTATTTACGGTTGTAGGTCTCATTTGATAGAATGAAAGACATATTACAGAAATAGAGATGATTTTGAATGGTTTACAGACTAAAAGTACCCTGAAATTTAGCTCAACGTACTGGAAATGTTTGATTTTTGCTGATGTTTAAGAGTAAACAAATCACATCACATCTAATACACGTCAACTGGTGAGTCTAATGTGATTTCACAAATGCCTGGAGTGCTGATATTATTTATCCCATTTTTACAATAATGCAGTAGTCTGCATAACAGTAAATCTTCTACTTTTTGTGTGAATTAAAATTCAAAATGGAAAGCAAGCATAATATAAGAGGGACCCGAAGTGGGAGGAGCTGTAGGAGAAAGAGGAAGGGGCCAGCATCAGGAGCATTCAGTGTCTGATGAATCGTCTTGATGGATACTAGTGGTGGCATGAATACAATGTTATGTAATTATGCTACTATTAGTAGTAAAGGTTATCTATCACATTTATTCCAACTTGATATCATAAACATGATAGATAACCTAGAAGCACAATAAAGATGCTCAAATTATTAATAAAAGGCATATTATATGGAGAGGCGGAGGGGGTGTTTATATCACTGCGAACACACTTACATCACGTTTATCTTAACAAAAAGCTCAAAAATAGCAAGATTTTCCCGAATATTTTTTTCCTCGAGTCCTATGCTATGCGCACATTTTCCTAGATATTGACCTATTTCTTGATGTGGCCCCGTTAATAATGAATGATTTTTTCCAGTGCAAAACATTCATTGTTTTATAAAACAATAAATGTTTTACGCAGGTAGCAAGATCAGACACACCGGCACCTCTTTCTTATTTTGCTATGAGTTCTTTTTTCATCTCTCTTGTGACTCTAACCAATTTTCTTTTTGGTTGGCTGTTATCACTAATCTTCTTAGGCCCCATGGTGACTTATTTATACAAATAATATAAAAGAAAGTGAAGAAACACGAAATAGTTTTCAGCGAAGTTCAGTGGAGTTTTGCACTGAGTGACAGCTATGACTGACGCACATGTTCTGGCAGGTTATGTTTGTTTGGTCGAGTGCCAAGCAAACATACATACATATATATATATATATATATATATATATATATATATATATATATATATATATATATATATATATATATATATTAATATATATATATATATATATTAATATGTATTAATTCAAGGATTATGTGGAGTAAAATAAAGATTGGATGTGAAAAGTGGGTTATAATAAGCGTGTATGCACCTGGAGAAGAGAGAAGTGTAGAGGAGAGAGAGAGATTTTGGGAAATGTTGAGTGAATGGGTGGGGAGTTTTGAATCAAGTATGAGAGTAATGGTGGTTGGGGATTTCAATGCTAAAGTGGGTAAAAATGTTATGGAGGGAGTAGTAGGTAAATTTGGGGTGCCAGGGGTAAATGTAAATGGGGAGCCTTTAATTGAGCTATGTGTAGAAAGAAATTTGGTAATAAGTAATACATATTTTATGAAAAAGAGGATAAATAAATATACAAGGTATGATGTAGCACGTAATGAAAGTAGTTTATTAGATTATGTATTGGTGGATAAAAGGTTGATGGGTAGGCTCCAGGATGTACATGTTTATAGAGGGGCAACTGATATATCGGATCATTATTTAGTTGTAGCTACAGTTAGAGTAAGAGGTAGATGGGAAAAGAGGAAGGTGGCAACAAGTAAGAGGGAGGTGAAAGTGTATAAACTAAGGGAGGAGGAAGTTCGGGTGAGATACAAGCGACTATTGGCAGAAAGGTGGGCTAGTGCAAAGATGAGTAGTGGGGGGGTTGAAGAGGGTTGGAATAGTTTTAAAAATGCAGTATTAGAATGTGGGGCAGAAGTTTGTGGTTATAGGAGGGTGGGGGCAGGAGGAAAGAGGAGTGATTGGTGGAATGATGAAGTAAAGGGTGTGATAAAAGAGAAAAAGGTAGCTTATGAGAGGTTTTTACAAAGCAGAAGTGTTATAAGAAGAGCAGAGTATATGGAGAGTAAAAGAAAGGTAAAGAGAGTGGTGAGAGAGTGCAAAAGGAGAGCAGATGATAGAGTGGGAGAGGCACTGTCAAGAAATTTTAATGAAAATAAGAAAAAATTTTGGAGTGAGTTAAACAAGTTAAGAAAGCCTAGGGAAAATATGGATTTGTCAGTTAAAAACAGAGTAGGGGAGTTAGTAGATGGGGAGATGGAGGTATTGGGTAGATGGCGAGAATATTTTGAGGAACTTTTAAATGTTAAGGAAGAAACAGAGGCAGTAATTTCATGCACTGGTCAGGGAGGTATACCATCTTTTAGGAGTGAAGAAGAGCAGAATGTAAGTGTGGGGGAGGTACGTGAGGCATTACGTAAAATGAAAGGGGGTAAAGCAGCTGGAACTGATGGGATCATGACAGAAATGTTAAAAGCAGGGGGGGATATAGTGTTGGAGTGGTTGGTACTTTTGTTTATTAAATGTATGAAAGAGGGGAAGGTACCTAGGGATTGGCGGAGAGCATGTATAATCCCTTTATATAAAGGGAAAGGGGACAAAAGAGACTGTAAAAATTATAGAGGAATAAGCTTATTGAGTATACCAGGAAAAGTGTACGGTAGGGTTATAATTGAAAGAATTAGAGGCAAGACAGAATGTAGGATTGCGGATGAGCAAGGAGGTTTCAGAGTGGGTAGGGGATGTGTAGATCAAGTGTTTACAATGAAGCATATATGTGAACAGTATTTAGATAAAGGTAGGGAAGTTTTTATTGCATTTATGGATTTAGAAAAGGCATATGATAGAGTGGATAGAGGAGCAATGTGGCAGATGTTGCAAGTATATGGAATAGGTGGTAAGTTATTAAATGCTGTAAAGAGTTTTTATGAGGATGGTGAGGCTCAGGTTAGGGTGTGTAGAAGAGAGGGAGACTACTTCCCGGTAAAAGTAGGACTTAGACAGGGATGTGTAATGTCACCATGGTTGTTTAATATATTTATAGATGGGGTTGTAAAGGAAGTAAATGCTAGGGTGTTCGGGAGAGGGGTGGGATTAAATTTTGGGGAATCAAATTCAAAATGGGAATTGACACAGTTACTTTTTGCTGATGATACTGTGCTTATGGGAGATTCTAAAGAAAAATTGCAAAGGTTAGTGGATGAGTTTGGGAATGTTTGTAAAGGTAGAAAGTTGAAAGTGAACATAGAAAAGAGTAAGGTGATGAGGGTGTCAAATGATTTAGATAAAGAAAAATTGGATATCAAATTGGGGAGGAGGAGTATGGAAGAAGTGAATGTTTTCAGATACGTGGGAGTTGACGTGTCGGCGGATGGATTTATGAAGGATGAGGTTAATCATAGAATTGATGAGGGAAAAAAGGTGAGTGGTGCGTTGAGGTATATGTGGAGTCAAAAAACGTTATCTATGGAGGCAAAGAAGGGAATGTATGAAAGTATAGTAGTACCAACACTCTTCTGGAGTTAATAAAAGTATTAGTCAGAGGGCAGAAGAGGGGTTGTTGAGGTGGTTTGGTCATTTAGAGAGAATGGATCAAAGTAGAATGACATGGAAAGCATATAAATCTATAGGGGAAGGAAGGCGGGGTAGGGGTCGTCCTCGAAAGGTTTGGAGAGAGGGGGTAAAGGAGGTTTTGTGGGCAAGGGGCTTGGACTTCCAGCAAGCGTGCGTGAGCGTGTTAGATAGGAGTGAATGGAGACGAATGGTACTTGGGACCTGACGATCTGTTGGAGTGTGAGCAGGGTAATATTTAGTGAAGGGATTCAGGGAAACCGGTTATTTTCATATAGTCGGACTTGAGTCCTGGAAATGGGAAGTACAATGCCTGCACTTTAACCCTTTGAGGGTCGACAGGCCCTCTCCGAAACTCGTTCTCAGGGTCGGCCAAATTTAAAAAAAAAAAAAAAAATTATTTTCTCTTATGAAAAGATAGAGAATCTTTTCCCGATCATAAAGACACCAAAAGTTTGAAATTTGATAGAAAACTTACGGAATTATGCTCTCGCAAAGTTAGCGGTCTCGGCGATATTTACGCATCGGCGATTTTGCCCACTTTGAGCCCCATTTTCGGCCAATTTCACTGTACTAGTCGACAAAAAACATGAATATTTCGCTAGTACTCCATTTTTTCTATCGAATGGGTGCAAGAAACCACCCATTTATAAATTCAACTATCCAGTACAGTGGTCAGAATTTAGCAATTTTGCCAATTTCACACAAATTTCAAAAGATGCCAATTTCCGAATAGGGTCCAGAATAAACAAGAAAGACATTCCTGGCACTAAAATGACATTTCCTCTAGTCATTAGTCACGTCTCAAGGGCCCTCTTATATCCTTTTGCTTTCCACTTTGAATTTTTATTCTCACAAAAAATATAAGATTTACTGTTATGCAGACTACTGCATTAGTGTAAAAAATGGTATAAATATTATTGGTGCACTTGTAAAAGAATATTAGACTCACCAGTTGACGTGTATTGCACGCTTGGCACGATTTGTTTACTTTTGAAGTTTGGTAAAAATCGAACATTTCTGCTACTTTGAGCTCAATTTCAAGGCACCTTTCATTGTAAAACCAGTCAAAATCATCTCAATTTCTGTAATATGTCTTCCATTCTATAAAATGAGACCAAGAAAACTAGAATACAACAATAAATACCATACGAAAATACACTGCAAAGTCGCTGATTTATTAAAAAAAAATGGTCAATGTTTTTTTTTTCTCATTATGCACTGTGTGCTGCAGGATTTTTTTTAGACTGTGCACACTGACCACATAGACCCATTCTTTCACATGAAGGCCTACCAGCTTTCTCCCACTAGATTTGAGGCCGCTAGAATTTATGAGTACTAGTACGTCAAAAACCCCTACGCGTAAAACGTACTAGTACGACCAAAACCCTCAAAGGGTTAAAGGAGGGGTTTGGGATATTGGCAGTTTGGAGGGATATGTTGTGTATCTTTATATGTGTATGCTTCTAGACTGTTGTATTCTGAGCACCTCTGCAAAAACAGTGATAATGTGCGAGTGTGGTGAAAGTGTTGAATGATGATGAAAGTATTTTCTTTTTGGGGATTTTCTTTCTTTTTTGGGTCACCCTGCCTCGGTGGGAGACGGCCGACTTGTTGAAAAAAAAAAAAAAATATATATACAGTGGACCCCCGGTTAACGATATTTTTTCACTCCAGAAGTATGTTCAGGTGCCAGTACTGACCGAATTTGTTCCCATAAGAAATATTGTGAAGTAGATTAGTCCATTTCAGACCCCCAAACATACACGTACAAATGCACTTACATAAATACACTTACATAATTGGTCGCATTCGGAGGTAATCGTTATGCGGGGGTCCACTGTATATATACACACACACACACACACACACACACACACACATGCAGGATGAGCCACGGGGGTGGAAATCTTCAGCTCAAGTACTTTCACACTTCTCAGTGCATCATCAGGAGCTGTGCAATGTTGCAAGGGAGCAACCAAAGCAGGGAGAGAGGTCTCAGAGTAGTGTAGGTGTCACCGTCCACGGTTACCCTTAGACTGGGTTAGAGGTTGGTGCCAACCCTACCCTACCATCAGATATATATATATATAATATAATATGGGTGTGTGTACTCACCCTTGTTCATTGTTTTCAAATCAGCTGACCCAACAGAATTTTACACAAATAACCCGCACATTAAAGAGAGAAGCTTACGACGACGTTTTGGTCCGACTTGGACCATTGACAAAGTCACACTCTCTTTTATGTGCGGGTTATTTGTGTATCGTTCCAGTCACGGTATTGTGCCTTTTTTTTTGTTATTAACAGAATTTTATCTCGTATTTCTGAGGTTTGTGAAATCGAGATTTTACTGTACTTGCATGCATGCATGTATGCATACATTTTATCAATGGTCACAGTGCAGCATAGAGTATAAAGTATTAGAAAAGCAAGGAAAAATTTGTGTATAACAGGCACCTAAAGTCAGTACCTGACCAACTGGGCTGTGGTTTGTACGTAAGCTTGCGTGCGGCCAGCAGTAACAGCCTGTTGATCAGATCCTGATCCACCATGAGGCCTGGTCTCAGACTGAGCTATGGGGGTGTTGACCCCCAAAACCCTCTCCAGGTAAACATAGTTAAGGTGTAATGTTGAATGTACTGGACTACTGTACTGTATTCTAAGTTGCTGGCAAGTTCATGGTATAGCCTTTCTTTATAAAAATTTTTTTGCATTCGAAGTTCGAATAGTGACTTGATGATTTTAGCTATGTTTTGTGATTACTAAGTGATAATTTTTTGACAAATATGCATTTTTCCAGGGGTTTGTTAATGAACTGTGCAATACTCTGTATCCATCCTCTTAACTTTATTGCAGTTCTGTGGAAAATGTGTATAAATTACTATACAGTGCACCATGTATGATTAGAGAGAGGAGTGAGTGCATGAAAGTGAACTGTACTAAAGAAACTTAGAATCTTTCTGAAGGCAAGATACTATAATTATAGATAATTTGGTAATGCTGCAAACATGGAAAACAACTTTTGACAGCCATTATTAAAACTTGGTGAATACAGTTGGAGGACACTTCAACGATGTGTTTAGGAGCATTGTGGTCGTGGGTACAAACGCGCATAATGCAGACTAAGGCCAGATTTAACCACCGAATTGATAAATTTCATGCACTCCGAGCCAGGAAGCAGTGGATGAAACGGGAATTTGGAGCCGTTGCCACAAAGTCCACTTATTATGAATGTGATTATAATACATGTGCCCCCTCTGCTCGTAACATTCACCAGTCACAGCACCCGTACATGCCCACAACATATATTGATGAAGACAGCAGTGATGAAGATTATAATCATTCAGAAGATGTGAAACAGGTGAACATCCTTTTTAGTAAAGTTTGAATTTATTATAAGTTTATTTTGTATATCTTTGATGCTGCAGCATAGTGCTGTTTTATAAACAAAATTATACTAATTTACAGTATCTGTGTATTTAAATAAATAATATATTTTACATATTTAGTACTGGATTTGTTTTCCATTACATACCAGTATATTTTATTTATGCATTTTAATTTATCATATAGAGTACTGTATAATGTACAGTAAAACCTCACACTTGGACTCTGTATTCCTTAAAACCATGAGGTTTAGTAGATACTCTGGGACTGTTGTTCTGTAAATGTAGAATGAGGTTGTCAGAGGATGCAGTGTAGGAAATTGGCAGTGCGTGTTGCTTCTTTGTAAGAAAGGTGATGAATAAAAGTGTGTGTGTGTGTGTTAGTTACCATTTTGTCCTAGGCACATGTCGATTAGACACAAGGCCTGTTGTATATGCGTGCGTGTGCGTGTGTGTGTGTGGGGGGGGGGAGTTTGTGTTTGTGGGTGGGTATGGATGGGTGTGGTTTTTTTTTTTTTTTGTATGTACCATGCATGTTAAAGTAAGAATTATTGGAAAATTAGTCATATAAGTACAATACATGTATATAGGTAGTAGGTTGGTAGACAGCAACCGCCCAGGGAAGTACTACCGTCCTGCCGAGTGAGTGTAAAACGAAAGCCTGTAATTGTTTTACATGATGGTAGGATTGCTGGTGTCTTTTGTCTGTCTCATAAACATGCAAGATTTCAGGTATGTCTTGCTACTTCTACTTACACTTAGGTCACACTACACATACATGTACAAGCATATATATACACACCCCTCTGGGTTTTCTTCTATTTTCTTTCTAGTTCTTGTTCTTGTTTATTTCCTCTTATCTCCATGGGGAAGTGGAACAGAATTCTTCCTCCGTAAGCCATGCGTGTCGTAAGAGGCGACTGAAATGCCGGGAGCAAGGGGCTGGTAACCCCTTCTCCTGTATATATTACTAAGTTTGAAAGGAGAAACTTTAATTTTTCCTTTTGGATCACCCCGCCTCGGTGGGATTTGGCTGGTACGTTGAAAGAAAGAAGAAGTACAATATACTGTAGCAGGTAAAGTGTGTAGATATAATAACTGGAAAGACAAACAAATGCAATCACAAGCACCAGCATGAGCATGGAGCAGTACTTAGATAAGGAAAATTGTTGTCTCTAGTTGAGTTTGTGGATTTGGAAAAGACGTATTGGCTGGCAGAATTGTGTAGCAATGTTACATGTGTTGCAAATATATGAAAGGGATGGTAAATTGTTGAATGTTCTTGAGTTTTATTACGAGGTGAGCAAAACAGAATGAGGATATGCTGAAAGAGAGGGAATAGTTTTTCTTTGGAGATGGATTTGGACAAGGATATGTAATCTTGCCATAGTTATTTAATATGTCTAGTGACATCATCATAAGAAGTATGAATATAGGCTGTTTGTGTATGTGATTTCAAGTGGTAATACAGTATAGTACTTAACAGTTGTTATTTGCAGATGATACAGTACTGTTAGAAGATTTGGAAAAAAAGAAAGCTGGAGAGGTTGGCAAATAAGTTTGAATGGAAATATAAAACTCAAACTCAAAACTTACATTTCCCCAAAACATAAATAAATATTACAGGGAATTGGATAGGTCTGATAATACAATAATTATGTGTTCGAAGGAAAGCCCCTTGTATCCTGGTGTTGTGTCTGTGTGTTCTGTTGCAACTATCCTGGTATTGTTTAAACTTTGGGTTAATATTTGTAGTGAGTGTTCTGTACATGTAACTTGCACAGGAGTATGTTTGGATACTCTGTACATTAGGTAGGTTCTAGTTTTTGAATTGTTGAGGTGTGTGTTATCTGAGACCAGATTAAGTAATTATCTTAATGGCATATTTTTGTTGAGCTATGATTGGTTTTAGGTGATTAGCTGTCTTAAATCCTCATGTATGGATTCCATAGGTGAGATAAGGATATACTTAATAGTAGTATAGAGTAAGTAGGTTGATTGTGGTACATAAAAACATACTCTGGAGAGATGAGATTTAGAATGAAAGGAGGGCAGATGGAGCAAGTGAATGGACAGTTAAGATTCTTGGAGTGGATAAGTATGAATAGACAGCTCTGTAACAGAATAGATGAGGAAAAATGTCTTAGGTACAGTATATTTATAAATCTGTGGGAAAAACAAGTTTGCCAGTTTATGCTAAAATAAAAATACGTCAAAGTGTATAGTGCTGTAGATGCTCTTATTTGGGTGAACATTTATTTATTTATTTATTTATTTATAATTTGAGCACACTTACAGAGGTTACAGATAAGAGCAGCATGCCAAAGCCACTTATACTATGCATAGCATTACGGGCTGGCTTAAAATTAACTTAAGATTAACTAAGCAATGATGAAATCAGTGAAAAACATTAATGTAAACTGATTACTATAAAGCACAAGTGAGTATTACAAAGACAGGTCATATGGTTGCATGCATTGTTATAAATTCAGTAGAATGGAGTATTCTGTTAGGTAGTGTATTTAAAAAATAATAAAGTTAGATTGGGTTTTAGGTTTAACATTTATGTGATATAATTGTGAGAAACATTTAAGATATACAATTTATAAGGTTCAGTTATTCAGTATTTATTTGGTTTTGGGTGAGTAAGTGATCTTTGAGAAGAGACTTGAATTTATAAACAGGTAGTGTTTCTTTTATATTTACAGGTAATGAATTCCAGATTTTAGGGCCTTTTATGTGCATTGAGTTTTTGCATAGCGTGAGATGGACACGAGGAATATCAAAGAGTGATCTGTGCCTTGTGTTATGGTCATGTGTTCTGTTGAGGTTGGCAAGGAGATGTTTGAGGGGAGGGTTAATATCAGAGTTGAGGGTTCTATGTATGTAATAGGTGCAGTAATAAGTATGGATGTTTTGTATGGTGAGTAGGTTGAGTGTATTGAATATTGGTGGAGTGTGCTGCCTGTAGTGAGAATTTGTTATCATTCTAACTGCAGCCTTTTGTTGGGTAATTAGTGGTCTGAGATGGTTACTTGTTGTTGAGCCCCATGCACAAATTCCATAGGTGAGATAGGGGGTCTATTATCAAGGTGGATTCCTAAGAATTTTCCCTCTGTTATCTTTAAATGCTACACCTGGGAGGAAATCTTGTTTGCAATCATTGTTATGAGAATATTATACAGAGTTGATATGAAAGGTATAATTCAAGGTGTAAAAAGTATTTTTGAAATGGCTTGGTCCTGTTAAAAGAATAGATGAAATGAAAGTTTGAGAAGTATTGAGAGGTAGAGACTTGAACATCTAGCAGGAATGTGTGATCAGTTTAATGCAATAAGTGGAAGCAAGTGGTTAATGAGATTTTAATGTGAAGTGTGAGCATGGTACGTAATATCTATGAAGAAATTTAGGAAATCCACCTCAAAAGTGAGATGGAAATGTTGCAGTTTGGTAAGTCTGTATTTTATTACAGTGTCATCCTTTCTGGAAAAGGCAGCTTAGTGAATGAAGGCAAATGTTCAGTGTGTGTCATAGTAGTGGCTGTGCTCCCTATGGTAGAATTACTAACTCAAGTATATTCACTGAGTACACGTCACTGGTATTCCCACTCTTTGAAACGGGGTTTTGGGAATGTTGTTATTTACCTTATGCCACTGCCTTGGGACTCTTGGTGGCACAGCTCAATATGACTGAGGTTAATCAGGCACTATATGAAGGCAAAGCATTTATGGCACAATTGCTCCCAGGAATTCTGTTTTGGACATTACTTAGGAAGACCATTAAAGATACATGACAGATTAGGTTAAGTTTGACTAAAAGGGTACTCGTTAGAAATAATGATATCCTTTTCATTAATATTATTTATGAATTTTAATCTCTGTAAGCCATTTTTAAAAGTTAAAGACTCATGCAAAATTTGAAGGAAAGTCCTCCATGAACTATAACCATTTATTTGTCAGTAACATTGAGAAGCCATCACCTTAAAACTTACTGGAAGCTCTTATGGGGGCTTTAAATGTGTACTAGAGCTGAGAACATTTGCTGACAGAGTTTCTTATGACAGACTATAGTGTACTTGAACTAAAGGCTGATGTTTGTTGTACATATCTTTTTGTTAAACTGACATTGCTTGCCAAATTTGATTAAATATAGACAAAAACTACTGAAGCTGACAAAGGAGAATAGAGATAGATACTAGTCACTTAACTAGTGTATATTTTTTATAGGGTGTAGGAGTGTTATCTCCTCAAAGACTGAGTCAGCGACTCAATGAAAATGCTCTGGCACGAGAGGCAGTTGGAGAGAGTGATGCTGAACTTGCTCAGTACCTGAAGGATGAACGTATAGCCCTCTTCCTCCAAAATGATGAGTTCATGGATGAGCTACGAACTAATCGAGAGTTTATGACTGCACTGCAAGAGGGTTAGTGACACCTAAATGGTAGTATGACATGCATAAAGCAGCTAGATTGGTGGTATCTTTTCTCTTTAATACCAAGCATGGTGAACATGTAGTCTTAAGAGGTTCATAATTCTATTTCATGGGTTTGGTATACAGTACTTTATTAATATTTCTGAAATACATTTTGTATCCCATATTATTACAGGAGCATAGCATCTTCTGAAGCAATCATACATGTTATTTTTATTACGATTTATTATGTTATCAACAGTACCACAAGAAAAATTTTAATAACAGAAACACCTACCATAGTTCCTCCAAAGATGTGTGTAGCTGCATAAAAATTCCCAATTGTTTCTGTTTTTTATTTATCATTGTGGTATTTTTCATATTTACAGTTGTATTTTATAGTGATTTCTTTCCTTGCTTGGTTATGTATGAAACGTAATGAATATTAGGTCCTGAAGCTTGATATGTTCAGTAAATATTAAAAAAATAATACATGAAAGATATACTGTATCATTCTTTTCAGCATCTCTTTGATACACCTATATTATATTGTCTCATATATATATATTAAAGTAAAAAATTGGATTTCAGATTATGAATCTGAAGCTGGAGATGATGACGAAATGGAAGGAGCAGAAGGTAAAGGCCAACTTGCTCAGCTTGATGATGCAACACTCAGAGAGAGAATTGCTACTATGGGAAAAGGTTAGCAAAAGAATAATTATTGAGCCTGACTCGCGAAATCATAATGACACGATTGCAAACAAACCATACCATAGGCAGGGATAGAACCCGTGATCAGAGTCATTAAACTCCAGACTGACGTGCTAGCCACTGGGCCAACTGGCTACAATAAGATTCATCCAACTAGTTATATTTATACACCATAGGAAGGTTAGCATAGGCACCACTGTGGCCCAGTGGCTAGCTCGTCGATCTGGAGTTTTATGACTCTCTGATCGTGGGTTCTATCCCTGCCCGTAGTATTGTTTAATTATTGAGCCTGTATAAGGCTGTATATATGGTAAACTACTATTAGTTGCTTTTTCAATATTCTGCGATTTAAACTTAGTTTTTCATTTCCATTAGTAGCTAGCCATTACCATTAAGGTGTGCCAGGGTGGAATTAATGGAGTACATTACCTTATGAAGCATCCCTTAACCCCTTGGACATGTTTTGGCATTGGGAAGGCCCAGCACACTACTTGCAAACAAACTAGTGATCAGTCTCTGGACATGTACCATACGATAGTCTATCTGTTATCCTCTATTTTCATTCATACTATCCCCTTGCTTCATCTTTTGTCACTTAAAAGGAACGAAAGTGATGCTGGAGGTGACAGAAAGATAATTAGGCTTTAAATTTTAACAATTGCTAAGAAACTTAATGTTAAAATTGTGGTTAGAATAGAGGTGGGAGGTGTAAGTAAGTAAGTAAGTAAGTAAGTAAGTAAGTAAATTTATTCAGGTATACACAATACAGTTACATAGAATTATCATACATAGCAGCATATGTGTAGAGAACCTAGGATAACCCAAAAAAGTCAGACAGAGTGACTTATTTCCATTGGGGTCCTTTTACCTTATTATTATAATATAAAGGTTATAATATTTTCTTATTATTCTATAATGAAGATAACATCTTATTATCATACTAAAAAGACTATCTACTACACGAGGGTCATTAAGACTATCTACATTTCCATTAAATGGTAGTGGTAGTTATGGCTGGTAGGTTACTTATAAGGCAAGTGAAACTCATATTTACACTGTATTTGCACATTCTTGTGCCTTAAACAGTCATTTACCTATGCTAGCTGCATTTATATAATTGTTGAGTGCTGGGTGCAATGGGCTATTAACCCCTTCTACAGTATAAATTACTTAGTCCTTTTTTGGGTCACCCTGAAAAAGGACTCTGTGGTTTAATGGGGCATTGGATCATATCTGTGTCTTTCTGAAGTACAGCTGAGGAGTAGGTAATGATGAATGAGTTCTCTTTTTTGGTTCATCATGCCTCATCAAAAAATGTCTAATATGTTAAAAATACGTACAGTATATATACTGGAATCCATTCACATTACACCAGATTCTTGTTCATTTTTCAGCATCAAGAAAGAAATTTGCACAGATAGCAAAGGTTTTTTCACGCCGCAAACGCACCAGTGGACGTAGCTTACTCCCGAGTGCTGGACGAGACCAGTTGCTTATATCTGCAGACCCACTCATTGAAGATGAAGATGATGATAGACAACCACAGGTTAGTAGTAAAAGGAAACTACAGAAGTCTTATTTACAGTACATTGTAATTTATGAATGAGATTGTGCTTGTCGTTGAGCACTGCTCTTCTGTGCCTTTAATTAAGTTAAAGATTTAAGCTAGAGAAAATTAAATTTCAAAAGGATATGTGAAACACAGGGTGTTTGGAACAAATCTGCAGGTAGCAATGTTGAAGTAAGAATTTTGGGCAGCTTTAAAAATAGGTTGGACAGGTGCACGAGTGATTGTGGCTGAGTGTGAAATGGACCTGCCTAGCATGGGCCAGTTAGCTTTCCGCAGTGCTCCATTATTCTTATATTAGCCTAGGAGTAAATAGGTTCCTAAGTGTTAGTCAACTGTTGTGAGTTACATACTGGGAAAAAGGACCAAATGGCAGTAGCCACACTGCTTGATTTTCTTGGGAATCTTGGGTCAATAATCATCTGGGGTTATAAGTGCTTTTTTTTATTCTTCCTCTTCTGATATTAAATGTAAATGCTGTACATCAGTCTCGTGGGTTTCAGGAGGCATGTCATTCATCACTTCATGAATATGAATGGGAAGTGAGAAGATGAGTTCAAGCTCCCCCTCACAACAGCCAGCAGAGTACTGTATGTTCATACAGTAAGATACATATATACCCAGTATACAGAAAGTGGCATGGCATTGTAGATCATATGTACAGTGTTTCTTTAGTCAGGTTAATGTACAATACCATTAGATCTAACCATTATGGATAGGACTCGGCAAGCCTTTGGCTTCCTGTCCTTGCTGTATATACGCATATCCATAATAACGAAGTGACAGTCATGTGAAATTTTTTAAACTAAGTCTATTTTTTTTCAGCAAATACATGTAGAAGGAGGTTTATCTTCATCTCCAAGACACATACGGTAGAGAAAGGCAACAGGACGTCTGTATTGCAGTTTGAAGAATTTTTTGACTTTAATTTGAAAATGTAATGTCTACAAGAAGAGGCACAAATGAAACATGGTGCATTGTTGTCCCTATGTAGACTACTAGACACATCTTGTTAAATGGAACTCATTTCAGACTAGCAGAAGCAGGCCGTCTTGTGTATTGTTTTGCTAGAAAGGTTGTCAACACAAATGCATTTTTTTTGGTTCCACTCTGTACAAAGAATTTTTTTGACGTTGGTTATCTGAAGTTGCAAGAAAATTAATGCTAATGACAGTAATTACAAATGCTGTAATTTCTAGACGATTCACCTTGTCACTTTCCTCAGGCTTTATTCATCAACCTAGGTATATGTACAGTACTTAAGACACAGTAAATAAATTTTAAATTAATTTTCATAGGAATGAGTATTTTATACCATATTATCTTCATAGTGATTGAAATAATGTTAAATGAGTATAGCTTATATAATTTATACAGCAGGTAATCTATATTATTTATATTAATTCAGGATTAGGTATGAATTTTTTTATCATAATATTAATTTTTATTTTGAATCTTCCCTTGTTTTGATGGTTGTTGGTTAATTACCATTTCATGTAGTCATCTCATTTATTTCATGGAGGAATTGGAGGAATTCATCATTGAACAAATCCTTTATGTGAAACTGTTACATAGTAGTTGTAAAGGTGTTTAGAAAAAAGACATAGTATATTGCAGGTTTAGAATCTACAGTACCGTAATACAGTATATGGAAACAACAAATACAGTACATCATTCAGGAGAAGGTAAATGATTGTGTTCATTATTAAAAAAATTATATTGATTATTACAGTTAAATGAGCAGCTGCCTACTCGAGGGAATGTAGCTGAAGCCTGCACACTTCCCTGAAACATCATGTGGCCAATTACATACGTACAGGAGTAATAAATTATAATAACATGGTAGTTATGCACTCTTAACTTTCTAAGAGAAATATTGTTGCTAGTGTATGAAGATAACTTTTCTGTTTATTATGAAATCTAAATTTTCAAAACTAATACTTTTAATACATTCAAAAATTGATTAATATATGTAGAATTAGTTGAAAGTTTTGTATACAGTACAATATTTGCTATATACAAAATGCTGTTAATTTTCATCAGAATACATTATACTATGTCTTTTGACCTTTTAAGCATATGACCAAATATTAAACAATGATAGTATACCTCACAGTGTTAAAACAATATTTGCATTACAATTGTTTTGCATATTTTGACAGGAAAATAATATAAACAAGTTCTCATTACAACATATCCTTTGATAGTTGATGCAAAATTGTAAAAGTACACTTGAGAAAGCTTCTTGAATGTGCTTGCTACTAAATTTTGGTTCATGAACTGTGTAATGCAATATTACATAAGTCACTTAGGGCAGTTTAAGATGACGTTAAATGAATTAAATATAGTTTGGTTTACTAAATGGTAGCTATGAATACCATAAATACTACATGTGTTGACAGTGATATATAACATGAGACTGAATTACAGTGTTAACCAGTGTTGTAATATATGTTGTTTGTGGCACATGCATGGTGGTACCTGCTTAGACTTTCATAGCAAATTGGTTACTTTATATAATTTAGTATCTAACAACACCCACTTGCAATGACAAAGATTTAGTAGAAAGACATGGGACTAAGTTAATGTCTGAGACACTGAATGTCATTTCTTATAGGCATAATTAAGTGTTAAACAGGGTTTTCTTCCTGCTTCTTGTTAAGGGGGGTACAGAAACAACATACTGCACATATTCCTGCTTCTCTGCCTCTGTACTTGTGTTTTCATGCTTTTATATACTACCATATACTATAACAAAAATTATACAATATAAAAAGAAAATGTTTGGTGCATTCACTTTTTTCAGTATCTTCACTCAGTAGTTATCCTTTTGACAATTTCTAAAGTATGCTAACTGTAGTATTAATTCTATATGCTTTAGTTTTGTGTGTGTTTTCCCCTTTCCTTTTTAAGAAGTGAGTGATAAATGCTCATGCAAAGAAATTGTGAATGTGCTGTACTTTATTTATCCTGAATGTGAAGCAGTTAGAAACTGCGATTCTTGGACTTAAGAATTTGCAAAAAATTACATTGACATAGCCAGTGTGCAGAAGGAAATAAATAGTACAGTAGTATAAAAATTAGATTATTGGTTTTAGGAAGTTTGATAAGCAGTACAAAACAAAGACAATACTTGACCACATTTGTTAATGTTAAGATTCTGTAGAAGTTACTACATACTGTACTAATCTTGTAGTAAGCTTGATGGATTATAAATCCATGTTTGTGAAGGTCACTTAAAGATAATTTTTCAAAGGCATTTTGTATGATAGTCCACCAAAGATGGTATTGCTATGTTGGTAGAATAAAATTAAGTATTAATAATGCTGAAAATGAGCAACTGATCAAGCACATGGCTTTAAGGTATCTATCTGATTTTAATATTTGCTATGTTTGTTGAAAAGGATATTCATTCTGTGACAAAATATGTACATATGACAAGAAATCTTAAGAAATTAACTATAGTTTGGGCATGGCAACTTGTCTGCTTCTGGAAGAACTTAAAATAAGTTCATTTTGTGGAAACATGCACTTTTAAGATCTTTTTTTTAACACATCGGCCATTTCCCACTGAGGCAGGGTGACCCCAAAGAAGAAAGAAAAAAAAATTTAAGAAATGTTACATATAATAAGTCTGGGTTATCAGCTATGTAAGTGGAGATTTCAGATCAAGTATAGTTATTTATTTAGGTGCCTCAACAGAAATAGGATGTTTTGTTTGTAAATGATGCTACCTGGTGTTGGCAATCATGTTTGATGTTTATGAAGAAAAAGGCATGAAGCTTGATAGTTGTATTGCTTTTCCTTAACAGTTTTATTTTGAAGTGTGTGTATGTATACACATCTACATTGGAATTTTATATTACATATTTTCATCCTGTGTACTTTGAAAAAAGTTATGTATACAAATACAAGTGTATAGATTTTGTGTAATAGGAATGTTTTTGCAAAGTTTAAATATTTTGTTTACAATTTATATATTTTAATACTGTATTGTAATTAGTTATCTATAGTATTAAATTATAAGATGAATTTGGCAGTTTTTATTTTTTTTGAAATCAGACAACATTTCAGTTAAGCAGTGCTCAACATATAAAGGTTTTGACATGATAAATTTCTCTATTTTGCATTTTCACTGTGCTGCAATACATGCTTCCTACTTTTATATACTTGCCACATCAACAGTACATAGTATACAAATACTGTATTATCTACAGTGCTAGTGAAAAAATGAACTTGGCAGTTTGACTGGATTCATTTTCATAGATCATTTATAAAATTCCATTTAGGTTTTTTGCTTTAAATAAGATGGAAACTGTATTAATCATTGGTACTGTCTTTATTAGTAATAACAACGAATGTATGGCTACTACAGAGCTGTGCTTTATATAGTTGTTTATTAGCTTTCAAATTTTGCCTCTTGTCACATATATAATATATAGTTCAAAACTTTTTATGATTTAATCATTTCAAAATTTAATCAGTTTGTAGAGTCATCAGTGATTGCTGTAAACTTTTTTTTTTTAAGTCATACACGTTACAAATGAAAATATTCAAGGTTTCACATCATTTCTTGATGTTCAACTGTTTACCATATCACAGAAACTGCAATCCAATTTTTTAACATCAGCAGTGTCCTACCAAAACAGGCAAAGAAAAAAATACACAAACCTTCACAGAGTTTCTACCTGTCTTTCCAGAAGTGTATAGACATAGTGCATCCACCATGATGTCTGTGTGCCCATGGAAAGAAATAGTGCTAAGTGCTACTTCCACACTGATCTTGGTGCAGTTATTAGGTAGGTGATAATGATATAGCATGCTGTACAGTTGTTTTTAAAGGAATGATGTGAAACCTTGTATATTTTTCATTTGACAGATGCATCTGTGATTGCGATGGTGAGAACATAGTTTACAATATGCAGACAGGTTAAAAAAATTTGAAGCATAAAGACAAGACTAATTACATACAAGTTAATATGGCAGAAAGAACTATCAAAGTAATTTTTCATCAATTAATTTATATGTATGAAATTCATTTTATTATTGTAAATTTTTAATATGTACTTAATATTTTCTGTTCTTGTGAATGTTGAACATCCAATATTGTATTCGAAGCTGAAGAAAGAATGATGCATGTTGTTGTATCTTCGCTTAATATTGCACAGCACTATACTTCCTAAGTATATCTTGAGTTTACTGTTTGTGGATTTGCAAATTTTGTTTTAGGTCCTATGGGCTTGTTGATCTGTGATGCTCACATAGTATTAGACTGTTTTCCTCAAGCTTGGCTCTGGAGCTGTTATTTATGTACCACATTGTATCATGGCATACACAATCACATCTCCTCGCACACATACCATACAGTATTATATGTCTGTTAGATAACCATTTTTACTACAACTAACCCAAATTAGCACATAATATCTGGGGATGGGAAATTGATGCATTGTATCCCCCTTTAACTATTGAAATATAAATTCAGTATCTTACAATTTCACTATCTACTAGCTTTTCATGGAACATGTTGCTTATTGAGACTAAAGCCACTATGACCTTAACAAGGTTGTAGTGGCTTCAGTATCCAGTAATTTATTTTTTAATGCTCTTGTATGTATGGCAGTGATATGAAGACAGATATTGGTGGCTGATAATTATATAATGGTCATCTAGTATGACCTTTGGTTGCACCACTTTGTCACAGCTCATGTCATAGAGTCCACCTCAAAATTCTCTTAAGAGTGAAACTTGTGTTAAAGCTTGATGAAAATAATAAAAATAAAAATTTGCATACTAAGCTAGCTTTTCATGTAGGCACGAACTCCTTGCAGTTTGCTGCCATTTTTTGATCAACTGAGTGTCTGTGGTTCAACTTCCAGCATGGGGGGAATTGTTGTTAAATTAGACACATGTGCAACTCTTGGGTAACTTCATTGAGAAAACGTTTCGCCACACAGTGGCTTCATCAGTTCATACGTAGGAGGAACTAGAAGAACAGGAGCAGAATGAGGTAATCAGTCCCTCAAACTTGAGTCGATGTGTTCACTCCATCAATCTTGAATAGAATACGGCATATAAGCGGAGAAGCAGCTTATAAACCGTATGGCAGGAGAGGTGCAGCAGTCGTAGGTGGTGTCACATCTGTCCAATGTGGAAGTAGGTCGTGCCCAAGAGTTAGGCAAGCGAAGAATTCCCAAGTATTAAGATCACAAGAAGTTGCAGTGTCTGACAGGATTCTACAATCCTGTCAGACACTTGGGATCTTAATACTTGGGAATTCTTCGCTTGCCTAACCCTTGGGCACGACCTACTTCCACATTGGACAAATGTGACACCACCTACGACTGCTGCACCTCTCCTGCCATACGGTTTATAAGCTGCTTCTCCGCTTATATGCCGTATTCTATTCACGATTGATGGAGTGAACACATTGACTCAAGTTTGAGGGACTGATTACCTCATTCTGCTCCTGTTCTTCTAGTTCCTCCTACGTATGAACTGATGAAGCCACTGTGTGGCGAAACGTTTTCTCAATGAAGTTACCCAAGAGTTGCACATGTGTCTAATTTAACAACATGTCGGTTCTTTGAACCATTCATCTACAATGGGGGGAATTGTTGGGCTGGTTTCCTTATACCTGATTTCTGTGTTCACCTAGCAGTAAGTAGGTACCTGGGTCTTAATTGACTGTTGTGAGTTGCATCCTGGGGGAATATGATTAAAGGACCCCAGTGGAAATAAGACAGTTCCCTGTGATGCACTAACTTCATTGGGTTATCCTGGGTTAAAAATCTGAACAAATCTCTTAACTAGCACATCTTTGTAAAGGGGAGGTTAACAATTCAGGCATACATTTTTTTGTGTGTGGACTTTATATTATTTCTACATTCTTTCTTTGTAATTGTACATTAATTATGATTCAAAAGGAATGTTAATAATCTGTTATATGTATGACAGTCCAACACAAAGACTAGAGCATTTTCTGGATTTATTTTATGATCTATACAGGTGAGATAGTGCAATGCCAGAGTCAAAAACAAAAACCAGGGGAGAGCATGGAAGGTCTAGGTGTTGCTTGTAGACTCTTATACAGCCAACAGTCGACTGACAGATGTCACTACTTTCCGCTTGTGGCAGGAAGTTTGAAAAGCTCAAGTTGATTAGGTTTTACATTTGTTCAGCCATCTACTTTGTGATGTCATTGCATGTTTTACTTGAAATGACTTAACATATTTTGACTTGACATGGCTTTGCAAAAATTAAGAATAAAAAAAAAAAAAAACTGCTGAGGTGGAAAAAAAATACATCAGTAGTTGCTCTGGGACTGGAATGACTCAGATGAGTCCCTTCCACTCCATGGATGATACAGCTGTTGCTGTGGGGAGAGGGAGCACATTTTTCCTATTAACCCTTTGAGGGTCGACAGGCCCTCTCCGAAACTCGTTCTCAGGGTCGGCCAAATTTAAAAAAAAAAAAAAATTATTTTTTCTTATGAAAAAATAGTTTTTTTTTTTTTTCTAAACATTATAGGATAAACAAAAAAAATTTACCATCAATACTTACGGAGATATGGATGCATGAAGTTTGCAGAAAATGAGCCGCGTATGGCAACAGCGGCGACTGCCGCTCACCCGGTAAACTTTAGTTTACTTGTATTTGAAGGTTTGTTGTTTTTTTCACTATTTTATTTTTTCACATAACTTATGTGGCCTATGAGACCAAAGTAAGGTGCAATGTACATATATACACTCGTTGTATACAACACAATAAGCACACAAACATAATTATCAATATATTGTTTACAAAACTTGTTTACAAAAACAAACAATACAAAACATTGTTTATTATTATTGTTCTATAATATATATACCAATATACAGTCACTGAACATATTCCTATTAGTTCTGCAGCTTGTGGAACTCTGAAACATGGTGTCATACACAATGGTGTTTTATCTTTCTCTCCCTCATTCTATCTCTTTCAATCTGTCTCTCTCTTTCTATCTGTCTGTCTATCTCTGTCTCACAGGTACACATAAATACAAGTATACATAGTATAAATTACCTAGGATAACCCAAGAAATCCAGACAAAGTGCTATACTCTGCTTGAAGATGTGAGTAAAAGTGATGACACAGTCTTGTGGCTCTCTGAGACAGAGAGCTAGACGGATAGACAGATAAACAGGGAGCTTGACAGACAGACAAATAGACAGACAGAAATGTTAGTGTACCAGTACCAGTGTACTAGTGTTCCACCCTCCTCCTCTTCTTCCTCTTCCTCCTCTTCCCCCTACTCTTCCTCCTCTTCCCCCTACTCTTCCTCCTCTTCCCCCTACTCTTCCTCCTCTTCCCCCTACTCTTCCTCATACTCTTCCTCTTCCTCCTCCTCCTCTTCTTCCTCTTCCTCCTACTCTTCCTCTTCCTCCTACTCTTCCTCCTCCTCCTCCTCCTCTTCCTCTTCCCCCTAATCTTCCTCCTACTATTCCTCTTCCTCCTCCTCTTCCTCTTCCTCCTACTCTTCCTCTTCCTCCTCCTCCTCTTCCTCTTGCCTCCTCCTCCTCTTGCCTCCTCCTCCTGCCTCCTCCTCCTTTGCCTCCTCCTCCTCCTCCATTCTTGGAACAAGTTTGAAGAGCTTGTAGTTCATAATCACTATCACTATCATCACCAATGCTCACATCTGAGTCTGGGATTTTGGAAAATAGGAGTTTCCTCTTTGATTCTGGTACAACTGAACGTGAACAAGATGGCCCAGCACCAGAGGTGGAAGGCTGTGGGTTGTCTGGGTTTTCCTCACTATTACCCATATTATGGTCATTAGTTTCGGTCAAAACCTCACCAGAACCTTGAAACTCATCTTCACTGTCACTTCCATCTGTATTAGAACTGTCACTGGGGAACAAAAGTGTCCCAATTTGCCGAGGAGTGAGGAACTTCTTACCACAGGGCATGGTGGAAATTGTGTACTATGATGGCATTCCCACAATGCACCACTGGGTCCCAGATTTTTTTCCTACTGCGCACACCCACCACACAGACCCATTCTCTCACATCTAGGCTTATCAGCCTTTTCCTGTGAGATTTGAGGCTGCTAGAATTTATGCGTACTAGTACGACAAAAACCCCTACGCGTAAGACGTACTAGTACGACCAAAACCCTCAAAGGGTTAAAATAGGGCTGTCCTCCCCTCCCCTTTGTTTGCTGGCTGCACCATTGGCAGAGGACTCCATCATATTTTTTATATTTTTCCAGGTCTTATGATGCCTACCTTTTAGAATCATAACTATACTTTAATAACTGTCGAACAGAGTAAGATTGTTGTATATCTTACCGACACTCAATACCTTTTTCTGGTACTCAAATATGATATTTGACTTTCCTCAAGCACACCATGTCTTAGCCAATTAGAAAATAATGAATGGATATACAGTAAAATCTTATTTAATCCAATACTTATGCTCCTGAAAATATACATGCATCCAAATTGGGCTGCATGGTGTATAACACATTGGAGAAAAGTCAGGCTCCATTAACCAAGTTTACTCATAAAATAAAAATTTTTTACAATTCTTAAGTGTAGTAATGAACAATGTGCTGTACCTATCATCTGCTAGCTGAGCAGTGTAATTGGCACAATATTGTTTCCTTTCCTTTCCTTGATTCTCCATTTTATTTTTATAACTATATTATGACATTTACAAATTTATTCAATTTAAAAACAGACTGTTGTTCTTCATACATCCTGTAGCCAAAAATTCTCAAAAGAAAATTTTGGCAAATAAAATTTATAATAAAATAATTTTAGTAAATGATATAAGAAGTGGCTCATCTATATAATTTAAATTAGAAGCTAATAGTAATCAAAAAGAATGTTTATTGAAATAAAATATAAATTATGATTTATTTAAATTTATATATATTTTTTTTCCAACAAGTCTGTCGTCTCCCACCGAGGCAGGGTGACCCAAAAAGAAAGAAAATCCCCAAAAAGAAAATACTTTCATCATCATTCAACACTTTCACCTCACTCACACATAATCACTGTTTTTGCAGAGGTGCTCAGAACACAACAGTTTAGAAGCATATATGTATAAAGATACACAACATATCCCTCCAAACTGCTAATATCCCAAATCCCCTCCTTTAGAGTGCAGGCATTGTACTTCCCATTTCCAGGACTCAAGTCCAGCTATATAAAAATAACCAGTTTCCCTGAATCCCTTCACTAAATATTACCCTGCTCACACTCCAACAGATCGTCAGGTCCCAAATACCATTCGTCTCCGTTCACTATCGAACATGCTCATGCACGCCTGCTGGAAGTCCAAGCCAGTCGCACACAAAACCTCCCTTACCCCTTCCTTCCAACCTCTTCGAGGACGACCCCTACCCCGCCTTCCTTCTACAGATTTAAATGCTCTCCAGGTCATTCTACTTTGATCCATTCTCTAAATGACCAAACCACCTCAACAACCCCTCTTCAGCCCTCTGACTAATACTTTTATTAACTCCACACCTTCTCCTAATTTCCACACTCCAAATTTTCTGCATAATATTTACACCACACATTGCCCTTAGGACATCTTCACTGCCTCCAACCGCCTCCTCGCTGCTGCATTCACAACCCAAGCTTCACACCCATATAAGTGTTGGTACTACTATACTTTCATACATTCCCTTCTTTGCCTCCATAGATAACGTTTTTTGACTCCACATATACCTCAATGCACCAATCGCCTTTTTTCCTTCATCAATTCTATGATTAACCTCATCCTTCATAAATCCATCCGCCGACATGTCAACTCCCAAGTATCTGAAAACATTCACTTCTTCTATACTCCTCCTCCCCAATTTGATATCCAATTTTTCTTTATCTAAATCATTTGATACCCTCATCACCTTACTCTTTTCTATGTTCACTTTCAACTTTCTACCTTTACACACACTCCCAAACTCATCCACTAACCTTTGCAATTTTTTTTTAGAATCTCCCATAAGCACAGTATCATCAGCAAAAAGTATATACATTGTGTAATTTAATTTATACAAATACACCTGTAAATATTCATATACATTAAAACATTCCATCCCTGTAAAGGGCAGTAATAGGAGTATAACTGCAACGTTATATTGCTTTCAGCTTAAAAATTTATAATATTTTTTGAATTTTTCTTCTTATTTTGCTGACTAATATTTTTTGTTCTGAGGGTTTTTAGGTGTTATTATAGTATTTTCCTAAGATTTGGAGAAAAGTCAAATTTCCTAATGTAAGGTAACATTTTTGGATGGAAGTGGGGTAAAATTAATTAACATCATATAGAAAAATTTAGACTTTAATTGATTAACCACATCAAGGACGATTAAGTTCATTAAAATTCCCCACTCAAAGGTTAACTGCTTAAACTTGGTGGAGTTGAACTCTAATAACCAATCGTTTGACCATTCATGTTGTTCTCTCTATGTATTCTACCCTCTAGATAATTTTTACACCATTTATGAACATGTATGCATAGGTGTCAACCTATGCATGTATGTTCATGTACTATGACTTGTACAGGAAACTGTACAAGTCATAGTACTGACCCATGGTGGAACACTGCTAGTAACACTTACTCATCTAGACATTTGATCCCTTACTGTTATCTTCATTGCCAACAATTTGTCTATTCCATAATCCATGTTAATATCCTGCCTGTTACAGATCCTTTCATATCCAGTATGTGTAATAATTTTATGTGGCACTGTATCAAAGGCTTTCTCAAGGTCTGTGGATATGCAGTCTGACTATACTTTCCTTTCTTTTATGATACTCTTTGGCCTATCATAGGTTTTTATTTGGTTTGTAAAGTACGACTTTTCATTATTAAGCTGTTTCTATTATTTGAGGAATTGTGTGTTTTTCACTGATTTTTAATTTGTTTTCCTGTTCATTACAATCTTACATTATCTTCCAAGCATCTGCTAAGTACATACCAGTGATTTACTGAAGATTTTGGCAAATGGTTTTCAAAGGGCTTGACTTATTAGTACCCATGGTGATATTTTCACAGGTCCTGTTGCCTTTGATAAAAGTTCCTTTAGAACCCTTCTTACTTCCTCACTCATTTCAGTGATTGATAGTCCCATGTGATTTTCTCTTATACCTCTGGCACTGTTCCTTGCTCAGTTGAGATTCTACCATGGCATCTGTTAAATTTATGGCATACAGTATCGTTGTGAAGCAACTTGTTCTGTATTTACTTTAGCTATTATGTCAACTCTGAATTGATTTTCTGCTTATCTTTTAACATTGTTTTCTGTCATGGGATGTGTTCTGTATTTTTTAATATTTCTCTTTTCTTCTCCTTCAGGGGGGTAACCTGGCTGCAAAAGTAGTATGTCTGTCTTGTGCTTACTGAATGGAGGACCAAACTTCCACCATTGCTTGTGTTGAATGACCCACACAGGTTTAGTGCTTCACATAATGTACTGTATATAAAACATACACACCCACACTCATTCACTCTATCACTAACATGCAAGCACACACATACACACTCTCACGCTCACTGTTAGTGTGTGTACTTACCTATACTCGCATATACACATACAGTGGTACCACGGGATACGAACTTATTTCGTTCCAGAAGGCTGTTCGAATGCTGATACTGAATGAATTTGTTCCCATACGGAATAATGTAAATTAGATTAATCCAGTTCAGACCCCCACAAATACTTACAAAAGCACTGACGTAAATACACTTACATAATTGTTCGCATTTAGAGCTGTTCGTATCCTGAGGTACCACTGTATTTGGTTGCAAGGATTGTAGTCATTTTCCAAGTTCCTTGTTTATTTTATACAGGTACATGCATAGTGTACTTAACTGATCCTTGCATACATTTCTAGTTAAAACATTTTCTTTCCTAGCTGGTTTTCTTAAAAGCTCAAATGTCCCTTTATTTGTCATAAATTGTTTCATTGCTTCATAATTGCATTTCTTGCCCACTGGAAAACCTTCATTTTCTCTCCTATTTTATTTTTCTTCCATTCAGTAACTAGTGATGAGATTTGGCTTATCTTCATATTTATGCATTTCATTCTTTGTTATATATTCTTTCTGTACAATTTTACCATATGACTTGGATAACAATGTGAGGAATTAATATTTCATTGATTATTTATTTTGCTGGGAAGCAGTATTGTGACATAATCAAAATAGTTAGTATATAGTGTTCTATATTCAGTATTAAATGAACAGTAGTGACTACTCACTACAGTTAATATTTTTTAAAAAGCTTGCCACATTTAATAAAAAGTATGTTAAATGAGTCACAGTAGTATGAAATATTCAAGTCACTGAATACTAGTCTAGTATCAGAGATAGAAGTTTGTATACACTGTTTTTTTATGTGAAGAAACACACATGGTAATACCTGTAATACAATTGTAATGTTAATCAAGTTTGTAGTATTACAGGAATCCAAACTTACATCTTTCTTGAAACTGTACAAACTTTTCTTTAATGTAATTGCTATATAGTAAAAATAGAAATGCTTTATCTCTAGCATAAAACCATAAATAATATTGCTTATAAATGCTGAATGATACACAGCCTTTGTAATACTTGGAATATTATGGGAGAAAAGATAAAATTTTAATCTTGAAACAGGAGAGAGAGCTATCTTAAACTGGAAGTTTTCAGTACAATATAATATTAGTAAATAAGAATTTTAACGTTTGAAAAAAATTAATATGACAGGTGAGCACTGTTTAAGGTTATAATGGGTTTGGCACTTGTTTTCAAACATTCAAGGTGAAATGATTGGAATTATATGCTTGTGCATACTGGTAGTGTTGCTTTTGATGTTGAAATAAGCATGGTAACAGTTTCAGTATGTTTATGATTTACAAGGGAACCTTTGTTTACTTTCACAACTTGCCTATATGCTAAATCAGTATCCATTTAAAAATGTTATAGATCTGTAAATTTTAATACTTAAATCCAGGCAAATGAAGTTCATTATTATTATAAAATCACAAATTGTGCAGTAGGTGCAGTGTGGGATTTGACCTTGCAGTTGTACTCTATATCTTACTTTTGACACTGCTTTTTTTTGGGGAGGGGGATACACTGCACAAAAAATCTTCAGTTTATTTTATTATTGGAAAAGTGCTAAACCCAGTGGGGTCATTTAGCACTCAAATTTTGACATGTCATCATATATTCTTGCCATTTAAAGAAAATACCATGCTCTTCGTTCACGGACTATGTTTGGAATA
Source organism: Cherax quadricarinatus (assembly GCF_038502225.1). Taxonomy (NCBI): domain Eukaryota; kingdom Metazoa; phylum Arthropoda; class Malacostraca; order Decapoda; family Parastacidae; genus Cherax; species Cherax quadricarinatus. Next base: position 26,455,809 of record NC_091339.1, read on the forward strand.
CAATAGCCACCCAAGCGCTATCCATGAAATTCCCCACAACATAAAAATGGTCCAGCATTGAGGCTGAGAGGGGTACAAGCAGTGACCCTACTGGGTTTAGTACCTTTTATTATTATTATGAGTGAGCTGCTTAAAATAATGGCAGAATTCATTTAGCGCAAACAAGACTTTGCCATGTGAATATTCTGTACATTACTGTATTGTATACATAAAGGCTAAGTGTAAGTATTCACTTTGTCTTAAACACCTGCAGTAAAAACTTATAAATACAACCTCTCCTCACTTAACGATGGAGTTCCGTTCCTAAGACCACGTCGTTAAACGAATTCGTCACTAAGCGGGGAGCATACTATAATGGTATTGGGTTTGTGTCAACCATTTTTGATATTGTTTTAATGTCATCTTTGCACCATTTATAACATTTCTGGTATATTTTTAAATGTTTATACAGTAGTGTACTGTACTATATTGAAATAAACAAAATAAAGGAAATCAGCTCTAATATACATTATTTAGGTATGAATACTGGCCAAAGAGCCCATCGTAAGTCTGAGGTGTCGGTAAACGTGCATGTCACTAAGTGAGGAGAGGCTGTATTGTGAAAATTAAGATTTTTTTTTTATATTAAACATGCTGGATCAGAAACTATTGCTATGTATAGTACACATATAAGTGAAAGTTTGTTTTATTTGTTGTATAATTAGCAAATTTTTTTTGTGTTAAATGGAAGATATCTTTTATATACTATATTCATGTATATCTTGCTATCTTCAGTGAGCTTCGGTTATCATGTTTCATGGGAAGGTCAGTGTGATGCTACTGCTGATACAGAATATTGTACATAATAGTGTAATTGGTAGCATTGCTGTGTTACAAACTATCATGCACCTCCATACATTGTTTAAAAAGTCTGGAGCTTTATACTATCATGTACTTTATGACATGTGTACTATCTTAGCATAATGCAATAGAAAGTTGTACAGTGGAACCTCAAATATCGAACTTTCTTCGTTCCAGATGGCTGTTCGAGTGCCGTTACCGAACGAATTTATTCCTATCAGGAATAATGTAAATTAGATTAGTTAGGAGGAGGTGCGGGATTACCAAAACTGTTGTCCAGAGGGCTGAGGAAGGGTTGTTGAGGTGGTTCGGACATGTAGAGAGAATGGAGCGAAACAGAATGACTTCAAGAGTGTATCAGTCTGTAGTGGAAGGAAGGCGGGGTAGGGGTCGGCCTAGGAAGGGTTGGAGGGAGGGGGTAAAGGAGGTTTTGTGTGCGAGGGGCTTGGACTTCCAGCAGGCATGCGTGAGCGTGTTTGATAGGAGTGAATGGAGACAAATGGTTTTTAATACTTGACGTGCTGTTGGAGTGTGAGCAAAGTAACATTTATGAAGGGATTCAGGGAAACCGGCAGGCCGGACTTGAGTCCTGGAGATGGGAAGTACAGTGCCTGCACTCTGAAGGAGGGGTGTTAATGTTGCAGTTTAAAAACTGTAGTGTAAAGCACCCTTCTGGCAAGACAGTGATGGAGTGAATGATGGTGAAAGTTTTTCTTTTTCGGGCCACCCTGCCTTGGTGGGAATCGGCCAGTGTGATAATAAAAAAAATAAAATAATAGATTAGTTCATTTCAGACCCTCAAAAATACACTTATAAAAGTACTTACAAAAATACACTTACATAATTGGTTGAGTTGAGAGCAGTTCGATATTTGAGGTTTCACTGTATAATAGTATAACCACAGCATAAAGAGAAATTCTTTGCTCTAATATTTGCTCTGCTTTTCTCTTTCAGAGTGCCATTTTTAGTACAGATCTCTGGTATATGCAGTACATCGAGACACATTTTTGTGTGTGTGTGAGAGTGAGTGTGAGTGAGCAAGTGAGAGGGTGAGTGAGTGAGTGAGAGAGAATGAGTTTATTTTACGAATTATTATTTTCTTGTTCAGTGGTGTAAAAGTAAAATGCAGCCTCAGTGATTTGTGCAGTCAGTAGGTTTTGAACCTAACATTAACTTTTAACTTTAATGCTTATGCTGTTCATTGGTTTCTGCATTGGAGGTAGATCTGTTATAGAATACTGATTTTGAAATATTTTTTTGCCGTTTAACCTTAACTTTTAATTCACCCCCTTCACCTTTTTTTGTTACGAGTTTCCCCTCTATCGTGCAGTGCTGAATGACCCACATAGGTTTAGAGCTCTTGGTGAATATTATTACTACAGTTCAGTACTTTCTTAGTGGTCTAGTGTTAATGAATATTGTCACTTGTTAATGTATCATGTCAAATATAAAATATTCATTAAGAACAAATGCTACTATATAAGTACAGTACAGTACTACTATTGCAGTTGACTTAGTTACTTATGTAACATGCAAAATGAATGTTAAAGATAAAGATTAAAAAAAAAATTCTTGTCAAAAATATGTCATATTTTTAATGTGAATACCATAGACTATATTAATATTTATCAACATGTGAGCAGGTTCTAGTATCTTTCATCAATTAAACTTTTTTTATAATTAAGTTTATTCTATTCATACCAGTTACAATTCAATGCTTGCAAGTCTTATGTAAAAAAAACAAAAAAAAAAAAAAAAAAAAAAAAAAAAAAAAAAAAAAAAAAAAAAAAAAAAAAAAAAAAAAAAAAAAAAAAATAAATGTCTTATTACTATATTCCTATATCCCCTTTGGCTTTATAGATGCTTAGTTTTGTAATTCTTGTTTAAAACTTTATAAAATTTATGAATGCACTTTATTTTGGGTGCATTTTTGAAATGTCAGTTTTTTAAGCATTTTGGATTAAACATTTGAAAGCTTTTCTCTGAGTTTCTAAACAAAGTAATGATTAACTTATTTATACATTTTTGTTTATATACTATTGTATTACAAGGCCATATTCAATGTACAATTTTTATTTCCCTTCAAAAGCTTTTTCAGCAATGAGTACTTTAATGAACATCACTAAATCTTAAACAGAAAAATGACAGCACTGAAAAGTATTTTGTTGAATATATTTGAGGCATAGGTTTTGAATGTTAGAGCAAAAATTAGCCTAGAGGCAGCAGAGATGTCACGTTGGAGAGCAGTGTGTACTGTAAATATTGTGCAGAGAATTAGAAGCATAGAAATTAAAAGGCAGTATGGGGGTGACCAAGGGTATAATTCAGAGCTGAGGGGTTGTTGAGTTGGTTTGGTTTTGTAGAGGCTGGACAGGGATAGGTTGATGAGGGCATATAAATCTGGGGTGGAATATAGGAGGGGAAGGGTGGTACAAGAGCCTTTTGAGTTGTAGGGGCTTGAGTATCCAGCAGGCTTTTGTGAGCATATTAAATAGGAGTGCATGGAGACAAGTGGTGTTTAAGGGACATATGGTTGGATTGTGAGCAGGTCAGCTTTTATGAGGGGATTCAGAGAAGCCAGTTTGTTGGACTTCAGTTGTGGAGGTTAGAAGGGCAGGGCCTACAACCTGAAGGAAGGGTGGGGATGTTGCAGTTGGAGAGGTAAGCTGATTGTGATGTCAGCACACTTCTAGAAAGACAGCAATTGGCGAGTGTGCTCTCTTTGAGTTACCGTTCCTTGGCAGGAGACATCTGAAGTCTAAAATTTTTATCACTTTATATTTAAGTGCTTATTTTTCTCTAGTTTTGTTCACATAGTAGAAGGTACCTAGGCATTAGTTGACTGTTGTAGATCTCATCCTGAGAAGAACCTATTAACACCAATGGAAATAAGCCACACTGCTTGACTTTTTTGGGCTATCCTCTCAGCTAGCATTTTCACAGCTGAACTGCATGTAATTCTCATAGTGATTACAGTGGACCCCCGGTTAACGATATTTTTTCACTCCAGAAGTATGTTCAGGTGCCAGTACTGACCGAATTTGTTCCCATAAGAAATATTGTGAAGTAGATTAGTCCATTTCAGACCCCCAAACATACACGTACAAACGCACTTACATAAATACACTTACATAATTGGTCGCATTCGGAGGTAATCGTTATGTGGGGGTCCACTGTACTGTATTTTACAGTGAACAAGTCGTTCTGGTATCAAGGAACCCCCCCCCCCCCCCCAAAAAAAAAAAAAAAAATTCTGCCTGGCTAAGTTTTTTGGAAAAAAAAAAAAAAAAGATAAATGGTACTTTGGTCTCCAGAATACTGGGGAGACTTTCGAATATTATTTTGGTGAAAAAAATAGCATCTTTGATGCCGTAAAATGCAGTATACGTATTGCATCCAAGCCTCCCTCAACGTCTGTGTTAGTTTCAGACTCCTTTAGTGTTTTGCAGGCTATCAAAAAATTTAATTCACCTTATCCCTCAGTTCTTTGTATACAACTTTGGTTATGACACATTTATAGCAAAAGCTGGGTTCCTGGTCATGTGGAAGTTGAAGGCAACAAGCAGGTGGACTCTGCTGCATGGTCAGTGATACATGATCTTCACGTTTCATATAGGGGTATTCCATTTTCAGATTATTTTGCTGTAATACCCTGCCACCTTCACGACCATTGGCAACACTGCTGGTCTGAGTTGATTCATAACAAATTATATTCTGTCAATTATTATTATTATTATTATAATCAAAAAGAAGCGCTAAGCCACAAGGGCTATACAGCTATATTCTGTCAAGCTGTGTTTAGGATTCTTGTCTTATCATCGATGTCGTGGTTAGGAGACTACACTTTCTCATCTTTACATTGGGCACATATCTCACTTGTGGATACCTCATGGAAAAGCGCTCAGTTCCATCCTTGAGAATTGTCAGGTTCCAATTTCAGTTTGCCATATATACTATTAGACTATCCTGTCTACCAGTGGGCATGCAAAATTTACCTCCGAAGTTGTCTCTGCTCTTACTTTATCTTCCCTCCTCATTGATGGCCCCACTTTTGACACAGACTTCCTCTTTGACAGCAACAGATTTACGTACATTAAACAAAACTTTGATTATACTTCATTTACCACTTCACACTGGCCTTACTAACTCTACCTCTTATGTACTCTCCACCCTAGACTCTGATTAAGCATATTCAACTTTTAGCATGCCCTACCCTGCATGATTCCTGTGGGTGTAATGCTTAGTTATGATGATAATAATTTGGGTTATCCTGAGTTATGCTAAACTAGAAGTCATACAATGCTTCAGGAATGGATAGTAATAGCATATTGATCCAAGGAAGTGGAGGTAAATTCCAACTTGAATCAAGAACTCCTTACCATCAAGGCACCTTCCTTGGGAAGTCCCTTCTGGGTTAATAATCAAATTATAATTATTAAATGAGGTTGATTAAAAAAAAAAATTGGGCCCTATTTACTCCTTGGATCAAACCCAATTTCCTCCCATTCCCAAGGGCTGTGTGAACCTTACAGGTTTACTGCTTTTCAATTATTTAATGGGGAAGCAATAAACTCATAGGGGTTATACATCACCTAGAGAATGGAAGGCTGTCAGGTTTGATCCGAGGAAAATGAGGGTAGCTCCAATTTCTTAGACCAAGAGCCCTTCACCAGCATCGAGGCACTCATCTCTTACAGGAATTAACTGTCCACACACCCTTCTGTTTATCATTAATGGGAGTATTTTTTCATTTCATGAAATCCAGCTTTTAGACAAGGAAACAGAATAACCATTGAATTTGTTTTACCATAGCTTGTGGTGGTTAGGGGTCACTCCACCTGATAAAAATTGACATGCCTTAGGGTGTACCAAGGCAACCCTCCAGTGAGACATTGGGTGGCAAAATTGCTAATGATGTAAGTACTACCAGAGGTTGCCTGTGGATTCAAGAGTGGCAAATAAATGTGTATGACTTGGCATTCTTGTAGGTTTGCTCACCATTATTAGCAGAAAGACTATTGCACAATGTGCTCATGTCTAAACAAGCAGTTTTGCTAAGCCTGGTCCCCTCATGGAAGGTTCCTTGATGTTGGTGAGGGGCTCTTGATTTAGGGAATTGAATCTGTGCTCCAGTTCCCCGAATTAAGCCTGAATGCCTTCCACATCCCCCCCTGGGCGCTGTATAATCCTACGGGTTTAGCGCTTTCCCCTTGATTATAATAATAATAATGCTAAGCCTGGTGTCATTTTGGTGTGCTAAGTAGGTTCTAAAATTTAATACCAGCGAGGGACTCAGGGAACTGGATTGGACCGTCCCTTCCTGAGATTGAATCTGACTGCCTCCTATTTTCTCAGGCACTATGATCCCCACAGGTTTAGACCCCATATGCCTATGAGTGTAGCAATAATATCAAATTAAGTGCTAAAATAAAAAGGGTCTGAGTAATTACACAGGTAGGGGTAGGCGATGGTTTCCAGGAACAGCATTACCTGAAGTAACGGTGACTGGGTTAGGGCTCAAAGCTCTTTCTTAAATTTTATCTTGAGTTAAATAAATTATTTTATACTTCTGAATTTCAGGCGACTGCTGCACCCTTCTTAGACCCTGAAAGTACTTTCAGGTAATCACTTGTTGCCCAAACCTGATGCTGGTGTTCTACCTCCTCCCTTTGATTCCCTGTACTCCCTTGACCATGGAACTGGCTTCATATATGAAACTACTGTATGGCAATTTGTGGATTGTCCACACACCAGAGATCATTTTGGCTACAAGCTATCTGCCAACAGACAGTGACAGACAAGCAACAGTGCTGGCAAAGCACACACCTCTATCACTTTCTAAGAAACACACCATATGGAAACCTCTCCTGCTAATAAAGGTCCTCCAAAAATGATGCTCAGCAAAAACTTTTTCACCACCAATGAATTCTGAATCATAATCAAATCAAACATGAACTCATGACATCTTCCACCCTTTAGAAAAAGTGAGACCTTCAAAGAAGCTTCCTTAACCCCTTCAGGGTCCAAGGCCCAATTCTGAAGTGGTGCCCCAGTGTCCAAGAATTTAAAAAAAAAAAAATTGTTTTTTCTTATGAAATGGTAGAGAATCTTTTTGTGAAGGTAATAAAACAAAAAGTATGAAATTTGATGGAAAATTGATGAAATTATGCTCTCACGAATTTTGATGTGTCAGCGATATTTACGAATCGGCGATTTTGCCGACTTTGACTCCCATTTTAGGCCAATTACATTATTCCAGTCAACCAAATTCTTAGCTATTTCACTAGTATTACTTCTATTCTATCGATTGAGCACAAGAAATCGCCAAGTCAACTGTTTCAACTACAAATTAAGGTGATCAGAAATTGTTAATTTGGCCAATTTAACACAAAGTTCAAAATATTCCAATTTCAAAATAGGGTCCAGAATAAACAATGTAGGTATTCCTGGAACTAAACTAACATTTCCTCTGTTCATTAGTTACGTTTTGAGGCTTTACAAATAAATTTCATTTTGATTTTTTATTCACATAATGAATTTTTATTCACACCAAAAAATAGAAGATTTACTGTTATGCAATACTGTAATAATTGTATAAATATCATCACCATATTTGTGAATGCATATTAGACCCACCAGCTGGCGTGTATTAGACGTGTGAGGTCGTTTACTCTTGAATATCGGCAAAAATTTAACATTTCTGCTACTTTGAGCAAAGTTTCAAGCCATTTCCAGTGCTAAAACCAATCAAAATCATCTCTATTTCTGTAATATGTCTTCCATTCTATCAAATGAGACCAAGAAATCGCAAATAGAACTATAAAAAACATACGAAAAAACACTGCAAAGTCGCTGTTTTAATCGAAAAATCATGATTTCAGTTTTTTCTCTCATTATACACAGCGTGCTGCAGGATCTGTTTTATGTGGTGCACACATACCACATAGATGTATTCTCTCATATCTAGGCCCAAATGTACCACTCACAGTTTATCAGAGTGAGCTGAGCTCATGACGTAGATCTACGGTTTGGACCCTGAACGTAAAGCCGTAGATCTACGGGACGGACCCTCAAAGGGTTAATGATGGTGAGGGGCATATGATCCAATGAGTTAGAAATGTTCTCTTCCTTGGGTCAAACCTTTTAGCTTCTCATTTCTCTCCTCTCTATGGGTTTAGTTGTACCCCCTGAAATATAGTAATAATCTTGAAAGTTGGATGCGTATTAAAATTAATGATACCGACCAGGCTGTTTAAGGCATCTTCACACCTCTGGCAGAACTGCAGTGGTGTAGAGATGCCACTATCAATTCATGCTGCCAGACCATTGTAATCCTTTATAGTCATAAAAGAAAATTTCATATTTTATGGACATCCAAATACAATTAGAATATTATTACATTTATAAGGGGAATCCAAAACCCAGAGGTTATACAACGCCTAGGAAAATGGGAAGCATTCAGATTCAATCTCAGGAAGGGAAATGCAGGTTCAATTCCTTATATTAAGATCCCCTTCGCCAGCATGAAGGAACCTATCCCCTTTGGGTCAAATGCCATTAAAATTACACCTCTCAATCTTCAAAGTTTCAACTATGGTCCACTCTTCTCAAAGATGGAGATTGTACCCAATCAATACGGATAAACTAGTATTTGATTGCCAAATATATAGCATGTCAGCGTTTGCTGGTAAGGGAGGCCCTCCAAGGAAGTGCCAAAATGCTGGTGAGGTGCCTCTGACCCAAGGAATTACACCTATCTTCCCTTTCTTTGGACTGAGCCTTATTATTTTCCATTCTCCACATTAACAGAACTAAGCTACAATACAGTACAGGTAAGTAGTGGCACACAGCAGCTCTCTCACATCTTATATAAAACAATATTCTTTACATAGGCTCAACCTTTTCAAAAATTTCTACTTTCACATCCTGCAGAGCTGTGTGATCCTTATGGGTTTAGTGCTTAATTTGATCATAATGACCACTTCCTCATTGTTGTGGCTGACTGCACTGCAAGAAGAATAGGATGACATGTTAGGGGAAGCAGCAGGTTGAGTGCCTCGTCTTTTTCTCACTCATTCCAACCCTCTTACAGGGTATCTAACTTCTGAGGCTCACCATTCCCTCATTATGAAGTTTAAGCCCTTGACTGTCGCAACCCCCAATCCTGAAGTGTCTCCTGGTGTCGCAAAATTTCAAAAAAAAAAAAAAAAAAAAAAAAAAAAAAAAAAAAAAAAAAAAAAAAAAAAAAAAAAAAAAAAAAAAAAAAATCTTACGAAATGATAGAGAATCTTTTCCCGATTGTAATGACACCAAAAACACGAAATTTGATGGAAAACTGACGGAATTACGCTCTCGCGAAGTTAGCGACCTCGGCGTTATTTACAAATCGGCGATTTCTCGCACTTTGAGCCCCATTTTCGGCTAATTCCACTGTTCCAGTCGACCAAACTCATAGCTATTTCTTTAGAACTCCATTTTTTCTATCGATTGAGTACAAGAAACTGCCCATTTACCAATTTCAACTACCCAATAACGTGGTCAGAAATTTGCAATTTGGCCAATTTCACGAAAATTAAAAAATACAATGATTTCAAAATAAGGTCCAGAATGAACAATGCAGACATTCCTGGCTCTAAAATAACATTTTCTTTGTTCATCAGTCACATCTCCAAGCCCCTCTGATATTACTCTTGCTTTCTATTTTGAATTTTTATTCAAACAAAAATTAGAAGATTTACACTTATGCAGACTACTGCAATAATTGTATAAATAACATCAACCCATTCATGACTGCATATCAGAATGGCTAGTTGGGCATTTATTGGACAATGACATCATTTGTTTACTTTTGAACATCGGCAAAAATCAAATATTTCCCCTACTTTGAGATCCATTTCCAGGTTCTTTTTATAGTAAAATCAGTCAAAATCACCTCTATTTCTATAATATGTTTGCCATTCTATCAAATGAGACCAAGAAAACGAAAATACAGCCATAGATACTATACAAAAATAGACCACAAAGTCAGCATTTTAATTAAAAAAAAAACGGTCGGAGATTTTTTTTTTCTCATTATGCACTGTGTGCTCCAGGATTTATATGGTGCACACTGACCACACAGACCCATTCTCTCACATGTGGGCCTACCAGCTTTCTCCTGCTTGATTTGAAGCCGATAGAATTTATGAGTACTTATATATATGTCAAACACGGTACCTCGTAAGACGTATATATACAACCTCGACAGTCAAAGGGTTAATGTGAATGGGTATAATTTAGAAAGGTAATAGCAAGGATAACTGAATAAGGGTGTGGCACAAGCTCCTGCTCTTCTGCACCTACTCATCATGGACATACAATATCTAGTATACAAGTAGCAGTGGTGGTGTAATTATTTACTCTACAGTACTTAACTCCATGTGGTAGCAAGGGGTTGAATCTTAGCTCTTAGCCAATCTCTCTACACACACACACACACACACACAAAAAAAAAAAAAAACATCGGCCACTTCCCAGCGAGGCAGTGACCCAAAAAGAAAGAAAAAACTTTTCATCATTCAACACTTTCACTATCACTCACACATAATCACTATCTTTGCAGAAGCACTCAGGTACGACAGTTTACAAGTTCGTCTAAACTGCCAATATCCCAAACCCCTCCTTTAAAGTGCAGGCATTGTACGTACTTCCCATTTCCAAGACTCAAGTCTGGCTAACCAGTTTCCCTGAATCCCTTCACAAAATATTACCCTGCTCACACTCCAACAGCTCGTCAGGTCCCAAAAGCCATTCGTCTCCATTCACTCCTAACACACACACGCATGCTTGCTGGAAGTCCAAGTCCCTCGCCCACAAAACTTCCTTTACCCCCTCCCTTTAACCTTTTTGAGGATGACCCGTACCACGCCTTCCTTCCCCTAAAGGTTTATACCATCTCCAAGTCATTCTACTTTGTTCCATTCTCTCTAAATGACCAAACCACCTCAACAACCCCTCTTCAGCCCTCTGACTAATACTTTTAGTAACTCCACACCTTTTCCTAATTTCCACACTCTGAATTCTCTGCATAATATTTACACCACATATTGCCCTTAGACAGGACATCTCCACTGCCTCCAGCTGCCTCCTTGCTGCAGCATTTACAACCCAAGCTTCACTCCCATATAAAAATGTTGGTACCACTATACTTTCGTACATTCCCTTCTTTGTCTCCATGGATAACATTTTTTGTCTACACAGATACCTCAATGCACCACCCACCTTTTTTTCATCAATGCTATGGTTAACGCCATTCTTCATAAACCCACCTGCTGACATGTCAACTCCCAAATATCTGAAAACATTCACTTCTTCCATACTCCCTCTCTCCAATGTGATATCCAAGTTTTCTTTATCTAAATTGTGTGATACCCTCATCACATGCATAAATTATTATTATAATAAAAAAGAAGCACTAAGCCACAAGGGTTATACAGCGCTGCAGGGTAAGGAAGGGAGTGAGTGTATCGGGCGGCAGAAGGGGGTAGGGATGATTAGTAGGTTACAGAAAACAGCAGGGCAGGGGATAGTGCAGGGGTAGGGGGTAGCAAGAGATTGAGGTAGAAAGGGCTGAAGGTATCATCAGAGTTTGTGGAGTAAATCAGTTGTTGTCAAAAAGTCAATGAGAGAGTCCAGATGAAAGGTGGGTCCATAAGCGAGAAGGGAAGATAAAGAGAGAGTAGTAGAGCGGAGACGACGTTGGAGGTAAATTCTGCGTGCTCGTTGATAAAGTGGGCAGTCTAACAGAATATGGCTGACCGATAATGGAACCTGACAATGCTCACAGAGAGGAGCAGGGCGCCTCTCCATGAGATGTCCATGCGTAAGATGAGTATGGCCAATGCGAAGGCGGGAGAGAGTAGTCTCCCAACCTCGACACTGGTGACAAGACGGCCAGTAACCTATACTCGGTTTAACAGAACAAAGTTTGTTATTGAGCAGAGCAGACCAACGTTGTTGCCAATGGGTGCGAAGGTGGGTAGCTATTACAGCAAAATAGTCTGAAAATGGAACACCTCTATATGAAATTGGTAGGTCATGTACTGCTGACCGCGCAGCAGTGTCTGCCTGTTCATTGCCCTCTACGTCAACATGACCAGGGACCCAACAAAAAACAATATCATGCATAAAAGAACATACACAATACCAATGCATTTGGTAAACAACCAAGAACCCATTTACTTCTGTCCTAAGAAAATCTTAATTAAATCTATAATTCTTGACCAATTTCTACCAAATAAATGTGAGTATACATGCATAAAATTAACATGCACAAAGTATGTATGCATTTTGCAAAATAATATTTAAAATAATTTGTTTGAATATTTGTAATGATTAACTGCAGATCAGCATTCATTAAGTAATTGTTTCCAAAGTGCAATTTCTTACGTGCAGATATTTTTCCATTTTTAAGGAAAAAAGCAAGTCAGGGGTCTACTGTATGTGAAAAATTACCAAGGGTCATACTTGCCAGTTTGTGGTAGATATTTTTTAGTGTCTAAGGGCAATGTGTGGTGTAAATATTATGCAGAAAATTCGGAGTGTGGAAATTAGGAGAAGGTGTGGAGTTAATAAAAGCATTAGTCAGAGGGCAGAAGAGGGGTTGTTGAGGTGGTTTGGTCATTTAGAGAGAATGGATCAAAGTAGAATGACATGGAAAGCATATAAATCTATAGGGGAAGGAAGGAGGGGTAGGGGTCGTCCTCGAAAGGGTTGGAAAGAGGGGGTAAAGGAGGTTTTGTGGGTGAGGGGCTTGGACTTCCAGCAAGCGTGCATGAGCGTGTTAGATAGGAGTGAATGGAGACGAATGATACTTGGGACCTGATGATCTGTTGGAGTGTGAGCAGGGTAATATTTAGTGAAGGGATTCAGGGAAACCGGTTTTCATATAGTTGGACTTGAGTCCTGGAAATGGGAAGTACAATGCCTGCACTTTAAAGGAGGGGTTTTGGGATATTGGCAGTTTGGAGGGATATGTTGTACGGGTCTCCCTCAACATTCACGTTTTCAGCTTTCGCGGGCTTCACACATTCGCGAATTCCTAACCGCCAAATTCCCAGCCACCAAATTCCCAGCCGCCAAATCATATTCAAGTTTCCCGCCACCTGCGAGTCCCTACTACCCTCTCACCGACCCCAGCAACCAGCAGCCAGCCCTCCCACCACTCAGTGTGGTGAGTGTTTTGTTTGTTCATTATTTGCTATTAAACTACAGTATAAATAATGTAAACCCATTCATGACTGCATATTGGAATGGCTATTCGGACAGGTATTAGACGGTGACATCATGTGTTTACTCTTGAACACAGCAAAGAATCAAACATTTCTGCTACTGCTAATAATAACAATAGTAATAATAATAATAATGGGGAATCAAATTCAAAATGGGAATTGACACAGTTACTTTTTGCTGATGATACTGTGCTTATGGGAGATTCTAAAGAAAAATTGCAAAGGTTAGTGGATGAGTTTGGGAATGTGTGTAAAGGTAGAAAGTTGAAAGTGAACATAGAAAAGAGTAAGGTGATGAGGGTGTCAAATGATTTAGATAAAGAAAAATTGGATATCAAATTGGGGAGGAGGAGTATGGAAGAAGTGAATGTTTTCAGATACTTGGGAGTTGACGTGTCGGCGGATGGATTTATGAAGGATGAGGTTAATCATAGAATTGATGAGGGAAAAAAGGTGAGTGGTGCGTTGAGGTATATGTGGAGTCAAAAAACGTTATCTATGGAGGCAAAGAAGGGAATGTATGAAAGTATAGTAGTACCAACACTCTTATATGGGTGTGAAGCTTGGGTGGTAAATGCAGCAGCGAGGAGACGGTTGGAGGCAGCGGAGATGTCCTGTTTAAGGGCAATGTGTGGTGTAAATATTATGCAGAAAATTCGGAGTGTGGAAATTAGGAGAAGGTGTGGAGTTAATAAAAGTATTAGTCAGAGGGCAGAAGAGGGGTTGTTGAGGTGGTTTGGTCATTTAGAGAGAATGGATCACAGTAGAATGACATGGAAAGCATATAAATCTATAGGGGAAGGAAGGCGGGGTAGGGGTCGTCCTCGAAAGGGTTGGAGAGAGGGGGTAAAGGAGGTTTTGTGGGTAAGGGGCTTGGACTTCCAGCAAGCGTGCGTGAGCGTGTTAGATAGGAGTGAATGGAGACGAATGGTACTTGGGACCTGACGATCTGTTGGAGTGTGAGCAGGGTAATATTTAGTGAAGGGATTCAGGGAAACCGGTTATTTTCATATAGTCGGACTTGAGTCCTGGAAATGGGAAGTACAATGCCTGCACTTTAAAGGAGGGGTTTGGGATATTGGCAGTTTGGAGGGATATGTTGTGTATCTTTATATGTTTATGCTTCTAGACTGTTGTATTCTGGGCACCTCTGCAAAAACAGTGATAATGTGCGAGTGTGGTGAAAGTGTTGAATGATGATGAAAGTATTTTCTTTTTGGGGATTTTCTTTCTTTTTTGGGTCACCCTGCCCCGGTGGGAGACGGCCGACTTGTTGAAAAAAAAAAAAAAAAAAAAAAAAACGATATAATTGAAGGAAGTTGTACAAAAATACGAGGGAGTGGTTGACACATCGTCAGTGTGGCTTTGTTTATGCTGGAGTGAGCATTAGTCTCCGTGCTCTTCCAAACATTTCACAATAATTCATTGTTTGGTGCTTGTAGATTGAGTGCGACTGGAGTGGTAGAGGCAGCTGTTGAGGCAGCTGTTGAGGCAGCGATTGAGGCAGTGGTTGAGGCAGTGATTGAGGCAGTGGTTGAGGCAGCGATTGAGGCAGTGGTTGAGGCAGCGATTGAGGCAGTGGGTGAAGCAGCTGTTGAGGCTGCTGTTGAGGCAGCGATTGAGGCAGTGGTTGAGGCAGCTGTTGAGGCAGCGATTGAGGCAGTGGGTGAGGCAGCTGTTGAGGCAGCGATTGAGGCAGTGGTTGAGGCAGCTGTTGAGGCAGCGATTGAGGCAGTGGTTGAGGCAGCGATTGAAGCAGTGGGTGAGGCTGCTGTTGAGGCAGTGGGTGAGGCAGCTGTTGAGGCAGCGATTGAGGCAGCGATTGAGGCAGTGGTTGAGGCAGCGATTGAGGCAGTGGTTGAGGCAGCAATTGAGGCAGTGGGTGAGGCTGCTGTTGAGGCAGTGGGTGAGGCTGCTGTTGAGGCAGCGATTGAGGCAGTGGTTGAGACAGCTGTTGAGGCAGCAATTGAGGCAGTGGGTGAGGCAGCTGTTGAGGCAGCGATTGAGGCAGTGGGTGAGACAGCTGTTGAGGCAGCGACTGAGGCAGTGGGTGAGGCAGCTGTTGAGGCAGCGATTGAGGCAGTGGTTGAGGCAGCGGTTGAGGCAGCGGTTGAGGCAGTGGTATTTAATAACATACATGTTATTAATAATAATAATACATGTTATTAATAATATGTACTATTATTATTTATAACATATATGTTATTAAATACCACTGCCTCAACTGCAGAATTATTGTGAAATGTTTGGAAGAGCACGGAGACTAATGCTCACTCCAACATAAACAAAGCCACACTGACGATGTGTCAACCACTCCCTCGTATTTTTGTACAATTTCCTTCTTCAATTATATCGTATTATTATTATTATTAGTACTATTGTTATTCTTAGTAGTAGCAGAAATGCTTGATTCTTTGCTGTGTTCAAGAGTAAACACATGATGTCACCGTCCAATACCTGTCCGAATAGCCATTCCAATATGCAGTCATGAATGGGTTTGCATTATTTATACTGTAGTTTAATAGCAAATAATGAACAAACAAAACACTCACCACACTGAGTGGTGGGAGGGCTGGCTGCCAGTTGCGGGGGTCGGAGGGAGGGTAGTAAGGACTCGCAGTGGTTGAGGAAGTGGTGGAGGCATTGGTGGAGGCAATGGCGGAGTCTGTGGTATTTAATAACATACATGTTATTAAAGCATAACATGTATATTTTTAGTACAGTTCATGACGTTTTCGTGTATTTTATGGTTGTTCACGGTTCAACAAGTTAAGGAAGCAGTATTGTATTATATTTCCCTACAATATATTGGGGAACCAAACATTCACGGTTTTTCAACATTCGCGAGGCTCTTGATCCCCTAACCCTTGCGAATGTTGAGGGAGACCTGTATATCTTTATACGTATATGCTTCTAAACTGTTGTATTCTGAGCACCTCTGCAAAAACAGTGATAATGTGTGAGTGTGGTGAAAGTGTTGAATGATGATGAAAGTATTTTCTTTTTGGGGATTTTCTTTCTTTTTTGGGTCACCCTGCCTCGGTGGGAGACGACCGACTTGTTGAAAAAAAAAAAAAAAAAATTACAGGTTTTAATTTTAGCCACCAAAAGTTGTAATACTGGTTTGCTGTAGTTTATACTTATACTTTTATGGGTTAAATAAAAAATAAATTGCCATACAAGATACTGGATGGAAACTGGACTGAAACACTATAATTAGTTTATGAGCAGTTTCATTTGAATTTAACATAGTATACTGTAAATACACATGTTAGGGCTATTACTTCAGTACAATATTTTTCTTTGGTATACAGATATCAAAATCTCTTTCAGTGGAACATTTAGATTTTAATTTTTCAAATACTTTTTTAATGTTTGCTAACACCTACAAAGCATTAGCTCAAAGATCCTCAACTTTTCTGTAAAAACAAAACCCATCAGTAGCAGTAATAAAGAATTTAAATCTACCAATGTTATTTGCCTGTATGAATATACAATTAAAACAAAATTATTGCTTGCTAAATATTCCTTTATTAACATATCAAAGCTATAGTCCACATAAGTCAATAAGAATATTATTTACATTTCCAGCCCTATGACTTCCAAAGATACTGAAATGTACTTGTTAAGGCAACTCTTGAGCAGAAAATCGAAAAGCTGATTACAGTACTTATTACAGCATTTGGAATCAATTACTAAATGTCACATAACATAGACATTACTATAATGTCAGGTTTAAATATTTCCATGTAAATGTTAATAAAATTTAGAACTGTATACAATTTCACTTTAATTTCAAGTGATACAAAAAGAGCATAAGGAAACATGCATTATGTGGATTTCCATCTTTAAAAACAATCATTTATATTTCTTTCATCACAGACAAAGTACAACTGCAACAACTTACTGAGCTGCATTAAACCTTGTTATAATGTCCTTCCAATTTGCAACTTTCCATATAGCATTAACATAATCTGGGCGTACGTTTTTATACTGGAGGTAGTAGGCATGCTCCCACACATCAATTCCAAAGAGGGGAATAAGACCTGTAGTTGCTTCCAGTGGATCCTGAAAAATAATGGTAAACAACTTGGCCAGTCCTTGTGCTAAATCATAAATACTGTATGATATACTACAATCTTGCCAGAAATGCAAGGATTGGCATGCAACTGGCAAAATGTCACAATGCATATGATACTGACAGTGACTCTTACCTTTGTCTGCAATTACTTTTTATAAATAAATATACAATATTTAAAGTTATTATTTAGGAAACATTAGTTTTTGCAATAGTAAATAGTCAAATTCTATGCATCTTTGCTGCTTAAACTGTTTTTGGTCTCTTCTCCATCAATGAGGTCTCATTTTATTAGCATCTCAAAAATAATCCTCTCTGAAGCATCAATGGTACCACAGTCCCTGCCCCCCCTCTTTTGTATTGAAGTCAAACACTTGCCAATTAACCCTTAAACTGTCCAAGCAGATCTACGTTCACATGCGTAGTGCTCCAAAAGTAGATCTACGTTTCTTTTACATATTAAAAAAAAAAAAAAAATAGATCAAAGTTTTTTTACACGTTTTCAAGTGTAAAAAAAAAAAAAAAAAAAAAAAAAAAACCTTTTTTACATACTTTACAATGTTGACAAAACGCAGATCTACGTTTGGACAGTTTAAGGGTTAATTTGTCCAGATAGTGCCTGAATAAACTGCCTGCTATCTAGTCTTTATAGACAGTTCCCAAATTGTCTGCTTACTACCTAATTGGAAGAATATTTATTGAGGACCTGTATGCACATCAAGTTATGCAAAAACTAGATTCAGCCAACTAGCTTGGTAGACAGACCTCGTATTATTTAGCAGCTCTTCACCACAACACCCAGATGGAAGCACTTGAATAAAAAAAGACAGGATGTTCAATTACATAACATAACAATAGTATAAGCCTTGATTATAATGTTCAAGGAGGGCTTTATAAGCTATCTAGAAAATATTTTAATAATTTCTTATATAGCTATTTGGTCAAGTAAAGAGGTCAGCCATATGACTATGACTACTGTGTGAGCAAGGTCGGGCAAGAGCTGGTGACAAAAGGAAAGGGGTGTCATTCAATGTGCATAGAACCTTGGTTCTGCCCTATAGATTTAGATGAAGGTGGCTTCTGTGTATTTTTTCCTGACCTTTTTGTCCTCATGTAACAAGAGTCTGAATTTGGCCAAGACCATAAGATGTACTATCTTGTTCGTATGTGCTGAACACTGCTTGCATTTTTTTTATAACACACTGGCCATCTCTCACTGAAGTAGGGTGAATCATAAAAGAACTTCCACCATCACTCAACCCATCACTATCTTTTCAGAGGCACACTGACATTACAGCTCAGATGCCCCTCCAAAATGCAATAACCTCATCTCCCCTTCAGAATGCAGGCACTGTACTTCCCATCTCCAGGGCTCAAGTCCAACTAACCAGTTTCCCTGAATCCCTTCATAAATGTTACCTTGCTTATACTCCAACAGCACGTCAGGTCTTAATAACCACTTGTCTCCACTCATTCCCATCAAACATGCTCACACGTGCCTACTGAATATCCAAGTCCCTCACATACAAAATCTCCTTTACCCATTCACTCCAACCTTTCCTAAGACAATCCTTACCCCTCCTTCCCTCCACTATAGATTTATTATTTTTTTATTTTTATTATCACACTGGCCGATTCCCACCAAGGCAGGGTGGCCCGAAAAAGAAAAACTTTCACCATCATTCACTCCATCACTGTCTTGCCAGAAGGGTGCTTTACACTACAGTTTTTAAACTGCAACATTAACACCCCTCCTTCAGAGTGCAGGCACTGTACTTCCCATCTCCAGGACTCAAGTCCGGCCTGCCGGTTTCCCTGAACCCCTTCATAAATGTTACTTTGCTCACACTCCAACAGCACGTCAAGTATTAAAAACCATTTGTCTCCATTCACTCCTATCAAACACGCTCATGCATACCTGCTGGAAGTCCAAGCCCCTCGCACACAAAACCTCCTTTACCCCCTCTCTCCAACCTTTCCTAGGCCGACCCCTACCCCGCCTTCCTTCCACTACAGACTGATACACTCTTGAAGTCATTCTGTTTCGCTCCATTCTCTCTACATGTCCGAACCACCTCAACAACCCTTCCTCAGCCCTCTGGACAACAGTTTTGGTAATCCCGCACCTCCTCCTAACTTCCAAACTACGAATTCTCTGCATTATATTCACACCACACATTGCCCTCAGACATGACATCTCCACTGCCTCCAGCCTTCTCCTCGCTGCAACATTCATCACCCATGCTTCACACCCATATAAGAGCGTTGGTAAAACTATACTCTCATACATTCCCCTCTTTGCCTCCAAGGACAAAGTTCTTTGTCTCCACAGACTCCTAAGTGCACCACTCACTCTTTTTCCCTCATCAATTCTATGATTCACCTCATCTTTCATAGACCCATCCGCTGACACGTCCACTCCCAAATATCTGAATACATTCACCTCCTCCATACTCTCTCCCTCCAATCTGATATTCAATCTTTCATCACCTAATCTTTTTGTTATCCTCATAACCTTACTCTTTCCTGTATTCACCTTTAATTTTCTTCTTTTGCACACCCTACCAAATTCATCCACCAATCTCTGCAACTTCTCTTCAGAATCTCCCAAGAGCACAGTGTCATCAGCAAAGAGCAGCTGTGACAACTCCCACTTTGTGTGTGATTCTTTATCTTTTAACTCCACGCCTCTTGTCAAGACCCTCGCATTTACTTCTCTTACAACCCCATCTATAAATATATTAAACAACCACGGTGACATCACACATCCTTGTCTAAGGCCTACTTTTACTGGGAAATAATTTCCCTCTTTCCTACATACTCTAACTTGAGCCTCACTATCCTCGTAAAAACTCTTCACTGCTTTCAGTAACCTACCTCCTACACCATACACTTGCAACATCTGCCACATTGCCCCCCTATCCACCCTGTCATATGCCTTTTCCAAATCCATAAATGCCACAAAGACCTCTTTAGCCTTATCTAAATACTGTTCACTTATATGTTTCACTGTAAACACCTGGTCCACACACCCCCTACCTTTCCTAAAGCCTCCTTGTTCATCTGCTATCCTATTCTCCGTCTTACTCTTAATTCTTTCAATAATAACTCTACCATACACTTTACCAGGTATACTCAGCAGACTTATCCCCCTATAATTTTTGCACTCTCTTTTATCCCCTTTGCCTTTATACAAAGGAACTATGCATGCTCTCTGCCAATCCCTAGGTACCTTACCCTCTTCCATACATTTATTAAATAATTGCACCAACCACTCCAAAACTATATCCCCACCTGCTTTTAACATTTCTATCTTTATCCCATCAATCCCGGCTGCCTTACCCCCTTTCATTTTACCTACTGCCTCACGAACTTCCCCCACACTCACAACTGGCTCTTCCTCACTCCTACAAGATGTTATTCCTCCTTGCCCTATACACGAAATCACAGCTTCCCTATCTTCATCAACATTTAACAATTCCTCAAAATATTCCCTCCATCTTCCCAATACCTCTAACTCTCCATTTAATAACTCTCCTCTCCTATTTTTAACTGACAAATCCATTTGTTCTCTATAGATTTATACACCCTATAAATCATCCTATTTTGCTCCTCTGAATGTCCAAACCATGTCAATAGCCTTTCTTCCTAATCTCCCAGCTATGAATTTTCAATATAATATTCACATCCCACATTGCCCTCAGACATGATATTCACACCACACAGTGCCCTTAGACATGGTATTTACACCACACACTGCCCTTAGACATGACTATCTCCAGTGTCTCTAGCCTCCTTCTCGCTGCAACATTTAAAACCCATGCTTCTCACCCACATAAGTGTGTTGGGTCCATACACACTGATAACATTTTTCTTTTTGCCTCCATGGATAATGTGCTTTGTCTACACAGATGCCTCAATGTACCACCCACCACAACTGTGCTGTATACTAAATCCTTAAAGTACAATACTGAAAGTTCATGGTTACTCTTACCTGATTAGGACAAGTGGCAATTTGTAATATTTTCTTCTGCTTATTATAGCCCAGCCAACCCCAACCTGAACCTTGTATAGCTACTGTTGCTGCAGAAAGCTGACTTTTCAAACCATCAAGACTCCCAAAGTCTCGGTTGATAGCAGTCAGTAATTCCCCTGTATAAAGTTTAAACAAGATTAAAGTTTACACTAAAATTTAGTACTGATAATGTTCCTTAATTCTGAGATTTAAAGAAACTTTACAACATAAAAAGCAGGATTCTTTCATGAGCAATATTACAGTAAAAAACTACCACTAACAATAATAATAATTAATAATAATGATTAATAATAATAATAGTATTTTCCAAGAAATTACATATATGTTAGATTGGTTTCCAGTAATAATTTCTTTAAAGGAAAAGTCAATGACAATGGCCAACAAAGGTTTCAATTCACATTTATTATTATAATTATAAATAAGCACTAAACCCATAGCCAATTCACATTTAAAAAAGTGTTTCTAACAAAGTTCTGGACATCAAATACAAACCTGAACTTGAATTTGATTCAACACACAGTTTTTGTGAAAAGGAACCCCAAAGTACATGGTTTCACAAAGACATAGCCACTATGGAGAAAAGATATCAAGGGAAACCTGACTATCAGTTTGATGGCTGAATACTACTGGACACTGGTGTAGAAGAGTGATATGGAGCATGGAGAAAAAAAAAAAAGCCTGAAAATATGTTTGTACAAACATATGGAAATTTATTATTTTTTATGCAAATATAGATGTGTGTGTGTGTGTGGGGGGGGGGTGAGGAAGTGTCATTTACGACTAGTTATTGAGGTTATGATAGTCTAGCGATTAAGTTTGTGAAGATAAATATTGTGGCAAACTGTATCAAAAGATTCTGCAGCCCAATACAAATTCTCATATATTACTAGTTTATTTCAAATCTTGCATGAACTCTTGTCAAATATTTTTATGATCACATTAGTACTTTTTTGGATTTGAATCCAACTTGGCAAGGAATAACAAATTATGTTTGGTTAAGTACAAGAACAGTTATACAGAATAGTATACAGGCAGGCCCCATTTTACAGTGCTTCTCTTTACAGTGTTTTGCTAATACAGTGGTTTTCAATTATACCCATTCAGGCTACTTACAATAAATATATTCATCACTCTCTATAAGCTAAGTATGAAAATACTTTAAGGTAAGTAATGTGTGTACTGTACTTGCATTTTTAGGCCTAGTTAGATTGCTCAGTGTAAATTATATTCATGTAAAAGTATACCATTATGAAGTCCCAACAAAGAAATTAAACTATGCTCCAAAGACTGGTTAAGGTACAGCTACTCAAGAAAATTAGCTACCAGGAGAAAAACATGGAAAATTCATATAAATTATGCCTTGTACAAAAAATCCATACTTGTGCATGCGGGAAAAACATTCCCATACCTTGTGGTTCTCCACCATCTGGTGACAAGTTCTTCCAAAAGATTGAGTGATTTATGTGGCCACCACCATTAAACTTCAGTGCTGGAGCAAGTGCTATAACTGTACTGATGTCACCTGCAAAAAAAAAAAAAAAGGTAAATAAAAGTCTTATTTACAAAATATGAATAGTTACAACATTAGGAATTACACATATTTATTGCAAGATAAAATAAGATATAAGATTTTGTTTGGATTTTTAAACCTGGAGGGTTAGCCACCCATGATAACGCAAGAAAGGCAGTGCATCGTCAAGAGAGTGTCTCAGTTCCATGGGGGTCCTCAATCTTGTCTCCAAGAATGCACCCCACACCAGTCGACTAACACCCAGGTACCTACCTGCTTTGCTAGGTGAATAGGACAAGAGGTGTAAGGAAACATGCCCAATGTTTCCACCCTTGCCGGGAATTGAACCATAGATACTCAGCATGTGAAGTGAGAGCTTTGCCTACCAGGCCTGTGGCCTGGTAGGCTGGTGGCCTACTCATATTCATTATGTAAGGCATAATGAGTATGGAAATGATATCTATTAACCCTTTCAGGGTCAAGAGGCCGTCTCCTAAACTTGTTCTCAGGGTGGAAAATTTTTCGGAAAAAAAAAAAAAAAAATTCTTATGAAATGATAGAGAATCTTTTCCCGATCATAATGCCACCAAAAGTATGAAATTTGATGGAAAGCTTACGGAATTATGCTCTCGCGAAGTTAGCGGTCTCAACGATGTTTGCGCATTGGCAATTTTGCCCACTTTGAGCCCCATTTTCAGCCAATGCCAATGTACCAGTCAACAAAAATCATAACTATTTCGCTGGACCTCCATTTGTTCTATTGAATGAGTACAAGAAACCACCCATTTACCGATTTCAACTGTATTCAATAAAGTGGTCAGAAATTGGCAATTTTGCCAATTTCTGACCACTTTATTGAATACAGTTGAAATTGGTAAATGGGTGGTTTCTTGTACTCATTCAATAGAACAAATGGCAATTTTGCCAATTTCACACAAATTTCAAAAGATGCCAATTTCCAAACAGGGTCCAGAATAAACCAGACAGACATTCCTGGCACTAAAATAGCATTCTCTGTTCATTAGTCACATCCTCAGACCCCTCTTACATTTCTTTTGCTTTCCACTTTGAATTTTTATTCTCACAAAAAATAGAAGATTTACTGTTATGCAGACTACTGCATTAGTGTAGAAATGGTATAAATAATATCAGCACACTTGTGAAAGAATATTTGACTCACCAGTTGACGTGTATTGGACGCGTGGCATGATTTGCTTACTTTTGAACATTGGCAAAAATCAAACATTTCTGCTAACTTAAGCTCAATTTCAAGGTACTTTTCAAAATCATCTCAATTTCTGTAATATGTCTTCCATTCTATAAAATGAGACCAGGAAAACGAGAATACAACTATAAATACCACACAAAAATACACTGCAAAGTCGCTGTTTTAAACCAAAAAGACGGTGGAAGTTTTTTTTCTCATGATGCACTGTGTGCTGCAGGATTTTTTTTATACTGTGTACACTGACCACACAGACCCATTCTTTCATATGTATGGCTACCAGCTTTTTCTCGCTAGATTTAAGGCGCTAGAATTTACGCGTACTAGTACGGCACCAACCCTGGCGTACAAGCCGTACTAGTATGACACCGACCCTGAAAAGGTTAACTGGAATAGTAATTTTAAGACAATTTACCATTCAAAATTTCTGTATTTAAGTTAACCATTTTGACCGAGTCCCACATAGATCAACATTACTGATGCCAGTGTCACTCACAGAGTGCCATGATGTAAGCAGATTTCCCTTTTTATATGCTGTGAATGCTAAAGTTTGGCTTAAATGTGAGATAATGGGTCTGCAGCAAGTGTGCACAGTAAAAAAAAAAAAATTATGCTCCACACAGCACTAGATGGGAAAAGCAAACCTCTGACCTTGTGTTTGTTTTAAAATATCAACTTTGAGGTATTTTCTAAGATGATTTTAATAATTTTAGTGGTTGTTTCTTGGTATTATTAATAGTGTATTGTACATACTGTATATTAATAATTAATCATGGAAAAGGGAGAAGTGAACACATATTAATGAAATAATCACATTCTGCTTTACCCCACTCAACACACCCATGCTTACTTGATTTAAAAACAGATTTTAATGAAATAATGACCTTATTCTACCTCACCTTGCTCAATGTCACCTACTCTTACTCATGCACGAGTGACACCTGCCTTGTGCTTGGCAAGACAAATGTTAATGAGTAAACCATGAACAAGTTTTTACCTAGTTTTTAAATGTTTTCGCTGTTCCTACTTTAAAATAAAACTGGAGTAGGTAGAACTGGCTCTGGCAATTTCAGAGTTTGACTACAATGTAATTGAAAAAAAAAAACAAAAAACTGGTATGTTAATATTAACAAATATGGGAATAAGGCACATACAGGAGTGTAAAAACCACTCGTGGCACAACCACTTTTATAATGTAGTTTTAGTGTGTGCATATGGGTCTTATTCCCTGTATGGTAATTGCAAGTTATTTAATAAGTGGAACAAATACAGTGGAACCTCTACTTGTGAGTTTAATCCGTTCCATGACCTTGCTCGCAACTGGATTTGCTCGTTTGCCGAATCAATTTTCCTCATTTAAATTAATTGAAATGCAATTAATCCGTTCCAGTGGAATTCTGTACTTCAATAATTTCGCTAATATCAACTCTACGGCTTATTTATCTATCTCACTTCATCTAATATAACATAATAAACAATATAAATAACATAGAAACCTGATATATACTCTACAATGAATAAAATATGTCGTTCATGTAGTAGTATGGGCGGTGCCAGCGGTGGACGAAAGTTTGTCTGGAGACCAGGCAAAATACTTCATGAATAATTTTGCTAATATCATCTATACGGCTTATTTATATATCACAGTTCATCTAATATGACATAACAAACAATTTAAATAACATAGAAACATGATATACACTCCAAAATGAATAAAATATGTCATTATGTAACAGGTGGAGGCGGCCACAACCGCTCCCTCTTTGTTGTGGTAAACACTGCCATCTAGTGACGGCCTTTTGAAGCCGTCTATTATTATATGTAGTACATTATTATTATATATGTATTATTATACATTTTATTTTATTATTATTATTGCATTATATTATTATACTTTTACTATTTATAGGTAGTAGGTTGGTAGACAGCAACCACCCAGGGAGGTACTACCGTCCTGCCAAGTGAATGTAAAACAAAA
Organism: Cherax quadricarinatus; assembly: GCF_038502225.1. Classification (NCBI taxonomy): domain Eukaryota; kingdom Metazoa; phylum Arthropoda; class Malacostraca; order Decapoda; family Parastacidae; genus Cherax; species Cherax quadricarinatus. The sequence continues at coordinate 26,481,745 of NC_091339.1, forward strand.
GCCTGTAATTGTTTTACATGATGGTAGGATTGCTGGTGTTTTTTTGTCTGTCTCATAAATATGCAAGATTACAGGTATGTCTTGCTACTTCTACTTACACTTAGGTCACACTACACATACATGTACACATTTATTTATACACACTCATCTGAGTTTTCTTTGATTTTATCTTAATAGTTCTTGGTCTTATTACTTTTCCTTTTATATCCATGGGGAAGTGGGATAAGAAGCTTTCCTCCGTAAGCCATGCGTGTTGTAAAAGTCAACTAAAATGTCGGGAACAATGGGATAGTAACCCCTTTTCCTGTACAGATTACTAAAAAGAATAAGAAGAAAATTGTCAAAGTGGGAAGTCTGAATGTGTATGGATGTTGTGCAAATGATAAGAAAGAGATGATTGTGGATGTTATGAATGAGAAGAAGCTGGATGTCCTGGCTTTAACCCCTTCAGGGTCCAAGGCCCAAATCTGAAGTGGTGCCCCAGTGTCCAAGAATTTAAAAAAAAAAAAAAAAGTTGTTATTTTTTCTTATGAAATGGTAGAGAATCTTTTTGTGAAGGTAATAAAACAAGAAGTACAAAATTTGATGGAAAACTGACGAAATTATGCTCTCGCGAATTTTGATGTGTAAGCGATATTTACGAATCGGCGATTTTGCCGACTTTGACTCCCATTTTAGGCCAATTACATTACTCCAGTCAACCAAATTCTTAGCTATTTCACTAGTATTACTTCTATTCTATCGATTGAGCACAAAAAATCGCCAAGTCAACTGTTTCAACTACAAATTAAAGTGATCGGAAATTGTTAATTTGGCCAATTTAACACAAAGTTCAAAATATTCCAATTTCAAAATAGGGTCCAGAATAAACAATGTAGGTATTCCTGGAACTAAACTAACACTTCCTCTGTTCATTAGTTATGTTTTGAGGCTTTACAAATAAATTCCATTTTGATTTTTTATTCACAATGAAATTTTATTCACACCAAAAAATAGAAGATTTACTGTTATGCAATACTGTAATAATTGTATAAATATCATCACCATATTTGTGAATGCATATCAGACCCACCAGCTGGCGTGTATTAGACGTGTGAGGTCGTTTGTTTACTCTGGAATAACTGCAAAAACATAACATTTCTACTACTTTGAGCTTAGTTTCAAGCCATTTCCAGTGCTAAAACCAATCAAAATCATCTCTATTTCTGTAATATGTCTTCCATTCTATCAAATGAGACCAAGAAATCGCAAATACAACTATAAAAAACATACGAAAAAACACTGCAAAGTCGCTGTTTTAATCGAAAATTCATGATTTCAGTTTTTTTCTCTCATTATACACAGTGTGCTGCAGGATCTGTTTTATGTGGTGCACACATACCACATACTGTATATGTATTTTCTCATATCTAGGCCTAAATGTACCACTCACAGTTTATCAGAGTGAGCCGAGCTCATGACGTAGATCTACGGTTTGGACCCTGAACACAAAGCCGTAAATCTACGGGACGGACCCTGAAAGAGTTAAGTGAAACAAAGCTGAAGGGGGTGGGAGAGTTTCAGTGGAGAGGAATAAATGGGATTAGGTCAGGAGTTTCAAACAGAGTTAGAGCTAAAGGAGTAGCAATAATGTTGAAAGATAAGATATGGCAGGAAAAGAGGGACTATAAATGTATTAATTCAAGGATTATGTGGAGTAAAATAAAGGTTGGATTTGAAAAGTGGGTTATAGTAAGTGTATATGCACCTGGAGAAGAGAGAAGTGTAGAGGAGAGAGAGAGAGATTTTGGGAAATGTTGAGTGAATGTGTGGGGAGTTTTGAACCAAGTGTGAGAGTACTTGTGGTTGGGGATTTCAATGCTGAAGTGGGTAAAAATGTTGTGGAGAGAGTACATGTAGTAGGTAAATTTGGGGTGCCAGGGGTAAATGTAAATGAGGAGCCTTTAATTGAGCTGTGTGTAGAAAGAAATTTGGTAATAATACACATTTTATGAAAAAGAGGATAAATAAATATACAAGGTATGACGTAGCACGTAATGAAAGTAGTTTGTTAGATTATGTATTGGTGGATAAAAGGTTAATGGGTAGGCTCCAGGATGTACATGTTTACAGAGGGGCAACTGATATATCGGATCATTATTTAGTTGTAACTACAGTTAGAATAAGAGGTAGTTGGGACAAGAGGAAGGTGGCAACAACAAGTAGGAGGGAAGTGAAAGTGAATAAACTAAGGGAGGAGGAAGTTCGGGTGAGATATAAGCGACTATTGGCAGAAAGGTGGGCTAGTGCAAAGATGAGTAGTGGGGGGGGGGGGGGGGTTGAAGAGGATTGGAATAGTTTTAAAAATGTAGTATTAGAATGTGGGGCAGAAGTTTGTGGTTATAGGAGGGTGGGGGCAGGAGGAAAGAGGAGTGATTGGTGGAATGATGAAGTAAAGGGTGTGATAAAAGAGAAAAAGGTAGCTTATGAGAGGTTTTTACAAAGCAGAAGTGTTACAAGAAGAGCAGAGTATATGGAGAGTAAAAGAAAGGTGAAGAGAGTGGTGAGAGAGTGCAAAAGGAGAGCAGATGATAGAGTGGGAGAGGCACTGTCAAGAAATTTTAATGAAAATAAGAAAAATTTTTGGAGTTAAACAAGTTACGAAAGCCTAGGGAACGCATGGATTTGTCAGTTAAAAAACAGAGTAGGGGAGTTAGTAGATGGGGAGAGGGAGGTATTAGGTAGATGGCGAGAATATTTTGAGGAACTTTTAAATGTTGAGGAAGAAAGGGAGGCGGTAATTTCATGCACTGGCAAGGGAGGTATACCATCTTTTAAGAGTGAAGAAGAGCAGAATGTAAGTGTGGGGGAGGTATGTGAGGCATTACGTAGAATGAAAGGGGGTAAAGCAGCTGGAACTGATGGGATCATGACAGAAATGTTAAAAGCAGGGGGGGTGGGAATATAGTGTTGGAGTGGTTGGTACTTTTGTTTAATAAATGTATGAAAGAGGGGAAGGTACCTAGAGATTGGCAGAGAGCATGTATAGTCCCTTTATATAAAGGGAAGGGGGACAAGAGAGATTGTAAAAATTATAGAGGAATAAGTTTATTGAGTATACCAGGAAAAGCGTACGGTAGGGTTATTATTGAAAGAATGAGAGGTAAGACAGAATGTAGGATTGCGGATGAGCAAGGAGGTTTCAGAGTGGGTAGGGGATGTGTAGATCAAGTGTTCACACTGAAGCATATATGTGAACAGTATTTAGATAAAGGTAGGGAAGTTTTTATTGCATTTATGGATTTAGAAAAGGCATATGACAGAGATGATAGGGGAGCAATGTGGCAGATGTTGCAAGTATATGGAATAGGTGGTAAGTTACTAAATGCTGTAAAGAGTTTTTATGAGGATAGTGAGGCTCAGGGTAGGGTGTGTAGAAGAGAGGAAGACTACTTCCCGGTAAAAGTAGGTCTTAGACAGGGATGTGTAATGTCACCATGTTTGTTTAATACACATGTATTTATGGATGGGGTTGTAAAGGTAGAAAGTTGAAAGTGAACATAGAAAAGAGTAAGGTGATGAGGGTATCAAATGATTTAGATAAAGAAAAATTGGATATCAAATTGGGGAGGAGGAGTAGGAAGAAGTGAATGTTTTCAGATACTTGGGAGTTGATGTGTAGGCGGATGGATTTATGAAGGATGAGGTTAATCATAGAACTGATGAAGGAAAAAAAGGTGAGTGGTGCGTTGAGGTATATGTGGAGTCAAAAAACGTTATCTATGGAGGCAAAGAAGGGAATGTATGAAAGTACAGTAGTACCAACACTCTTATATGGGTGTGAAGCTTGGGTTGTGAATGCAGCAGCGAGGAGGTGGTTGGAGGCAGTGGAGATGTCCTGTCTAAGGGCAATGTGTGGTGTAAATATTATGCAGAAAATTCGGAGTGTGGAAATTAGGAGAAGGTGTGGAGTTAATAAAAGTATTAGTCAGAGGGCTGAAGAGGGGTTGTTGAGGTGGTTTGGTCATTTAGAGAGAATGAATCAAAGTAGAATGACATGGAGAGCATTTAAATCTGTAGGAGAAGGAAGGCGGGGTAGGGGTCGTCCTCGAAAAGGTTGGAAGGAAGGGGTAAGGGAGGTTTTGTGGGCGAGGGGCTTGGACTTCCAGCAGGCTTGCATGAGCGTGTTCGATAGGAGTGAATGGAGACGAATGGTATTTGGGACCTGATGATCTGTTGGAGTGTGAGCAGGGTAATATTTAGTGAAGGGATTCAGGGAAACCGGTTATTTTTATATAGCCGGAGTTGAGTCCTGGAAATGGGAAGTACAATGCCTGCACTCTAAAGGAGGGGTTTTGGGATATTAGCAGTTTGGAGGGATATGTTGTGTATCTTTATACGTATATGCTTCTAAACTGTTGTGTTCTGAGCACCTCTGCAAAAACAGTGATTATGTATGAGTGAGGTGAAAGTGTTGAATGATGATGAAAGTATTTTCTTTTTGGGGATTTTCTTTCTTTTTGGGTCACCCTGCCTCGGTGGGAGACGGCAGACTTGTTGGTAGAAAAAAAAATTACTATTATACATATTATTATTGTACATTATTATTATTATTATTATATAAATAATTTGTAATTTTTATTCACACAAAAAATATAAGATTTGCTGTTATTCCTTATTGCAATAATTGTATAAATAATGTCAACCCATTTACGACTGCATATTGTTTACTCTGAAACAGCCAAGCAATGGACCATTTCTCCTAGGTTGAGCTATATTTCAAGGTACTTTTTGTCGTGAAAGCAATCAAAATCATATCTATTTCTGTAATATATCTTCCATTCTATCAAATGAGACCAAAAAAAAAAAAAAACGAGAATACAACCCTAAAAACCATTTGAAATTACTGCTAAGGGGTGGCTAATTGCTGAGAAGTGAACTCCATTATTTATGCTTAGATTTCTTTCATTTTTGGTGTACGTTAAGAAGCATCTTTCCATCATACATTGCCCAAGTTTCAATATGATAGTCCAACAAACAAATGAGATACAATTCCCGATATCAAGAGCAAGAGCCCCTCACCAGTGTCAAAGAACCTGCCTTGAGGTCTGCTAGCTTGTGGAAATTTTGCTCGCGTATGGAAGCAAAAAATCAACCCATCGACTGCTCGTATTTGGAAAAACTCGCACGTGGACACGCTCGCAAGTAGAGCTTCCACTGTACTGATATACCATTATAAGTATATTCACAAATAAATACATTAAGCATACATACTTTTGGCTTTAGCTTCTGCTAATTTCTCCTCTGCTACATTAAGATTGTTGATATAGGTTTGGTGGTGTTTGGAGTGATGCAGTTGCATAATTTCAGCACTGATGACTGGTTCTAGGGCGCTGTAGTCATAGGGCAAATCTGGTAGTGTATGCTTCTGGCAACCTCTTATTCTAGCACCAACCAATCTTGAATGAAAATACTATTTTAAAATGTATTCATCAGATTGGCAACATTTACCCCAAAAAAGTCAAGACAAAGTGACTTATTTTCATTGGGATCCTTGTAATATCTTATTAGCAGCCTAGCAAGTAAGTTTATTTAGGTACAGGTACACAAATACAGTTACACAAGTTATCATACATAGTAACATGTGTAGATTACCTAGGATAACTCCCAAAAAAAGTCAAAAGTGACTTGTTTCTACTGGGATATAGTAGGAATCAGTCATTATTATAACCTTAAAAATTAAAACAGCCAAGTAACTCAAATGTGTGAAAATCAGTTATAATAAAATGAGGTGAAACAGGAATAAAGTAAACTGAGTAATTTGCATGAACACTAGGTAAAGAAAAACTAGCTTAATATAATAGGTACACAAGTGTTAACCATACAAGAAATCACTTTCCCTCCTGTTCTGCAGCTTTATTCATTAGGAACCTTTTAGCTCTCTTCCTGAACTAATTCATGCTAAGACTGGCCTTGACATGTTCTGGCAGTCAGTTCCACTCCTTCACTGCTGTATAATGAAAGGTGTTTGAGGCCTGACCACTTACTGTAGGTACTGTAAAACTGTGTTCACTTTCCTTAGTACCATACTGGATTTGGCTCCTAATTTTGACAAAATTCAGAGCAAGATATTCTGGACACTAAGTAATTTTAAACAAAATTTAACTTCAACTGCTTTACTCTGTCTTCAACATATCTGGTTGCTGAGTGAGATTAAGACACATGTGCAACATCTGGGTATCTTTATTGTAGACGTTTCGCCATCCAGTGGCTTTATCAATACAAATTCTAGGACATTCTGGTTGCTGTAATTCATCCTGGCCTACGTGCTATCTTCGACACAGGCCCAGGATGAATGTATTTTGTTGTGTGATTTGTAGCCTGTCTCATTTTTTTTTGATAGAGCAGAGTACCATGAAGAGCAAGATTAATTATCAATATTACATTCATGGGGACAGCACTAAACCCATAGGGGTCACTGGGAAATGGAAGACATACAGGCATGATACAAGGAATTGAAGCACTGGTCCAATTCCTTAAATCAAGAGCCCCTCACCAACATCAAGGAACCTTTATGGGGAGAACAATAATAATCTAAATACGGTGTATGAGCTAGACATAGGGTTCTGTCAGCCTCAGCAGGTAGACACTGTGCCTGTCTATAGAGGCAAATTTTTTTTTTTTTTTTTTTTTTTAGGAAATGTCACCATAAGGCATGGTCTGACCGGGCCGGGGGGGGGGGCGTTGACCCCCGGAACTCTCTCCAGGTATCTCCAGTGTGTCATTGGGACTATGACTATTATAAAAGGTAAATGTTGAGCAAATAGCCAGCACGTAGGAGACAAAATGCAAAATAACCACGGAAGAGAGTTGAAAGAACTCCCTAAGCCTTTTGCGTTGCAATTAACATATCAAGAGCTTGCAATGTTGCAGAAATAAGAGCACTGCATAAGTTGGAGACAAACTTATGACGTCATTTGTCCAACTAGGCCCAAGTCAGACCGAAATGTCATAATTTTAAGTCTCCTACATGCAGGTTATCTGTACAATTTTCCCAGTCACGATTACTAAGTTTAAGTACAGGTAAACAGTTACACAAGTTACCATACACAGCAACACATATGTAAATTACCTACGATAATCCCAAAAAGTCAAGGTAAATTATTTCCACTGGAGGTCCTTATATCTTTATTCTTAAAAGGTAAATAATTGATCTTATCCACTGGGGTCCCATCACTGCTACATAACACCATTACATTAAAAGCTTGTCTTAGCGTGGAAATTATAAACCAACAAAGTAAAATATACCGCGGAGCGAGCGAAAGCTTGCGTAGAATGATCATGACTGAGTGAGGCAGCAGGAGAGGCAGCAGGAGAGGCAGCAGGAGAGGCAGCAGGAGAGGCAGCAGACGATGGAGGAGTGACCAACTTGTTCCAATATTCCTCCTCCTACATCACTACCTGCCAGGATTTCTTCAGTCATTTGCACTTATTTACCATATTTTAAGACCTTTATAATAACTCCGCTTTGGAGTTGTTGTTATATACTACAAAGAAATAATGTATTATGAGATCTGTTTTATATTAACAGCGTATATATTCAATTTTATTTGAATTTTCAAAGACTTGGATGTTCCAGAGTTAAAATTAGTGAAGTTTGGGTTTGTGAAAATATGTGGTTAAGGAGTCATATATAATTATTTTATAAGTTTCTGATACAGTATAACTATAGACTTTTTTAATTTTGAGATAAATTAGGAACTTATGGACCTCAGTGAGTGGTGGGGTAGAGTGTAGTGTTGATAAATGTCATAAATAAGTGGAAAATGAAATATTGAGTCCGGCAGTGAGGGAACATGGCGTCGCTATGTACACAGATATTGATATAACTGACTATAACGTTCCACTGTAAGCTCAGGTAAGCCACCAGCGACCTTCCCCATTACTGGTAACATACAGCTATCCTACATAATGGGAGGAGAGGGCAAGGGGTGTAGCATTCAGGGAAGGGGAGTGTTAAGAGTTAAGGGAGGTTAGTAAGTGCAGCTGGTGGTGGTCCTCGCCTCGCCTCCTAACTCTCTAAATGTTATCTTTATCACTTTGATATTAACTGCATAACCAGATAGTTTTGCATTGGTCTGGTGGTCACGGCTGGTCTCTGGCTAGTGAGAAGGGTTACTGTTAGAGGAACATGATAGTGTATTTCAGTAGGCCTGGCCCAAACTAGGTAGGCCTAACTCGTACCCAACATAAGATTTGTTCAGATTTTTAACCCACAGGGTTAGCCACCAAGGATAACCCAAGAAAGTCATTGCATTGTTGATGACTGCCCGAAATGCACATGCATGCTAGTGGCTTTCTTTTGATAGTACTTAATGTTTTACCACATGTAAACTACATTATTTTTCACACTGCATAAGGAAATAAAACGTTTGTCTTGTTTGTTTATTGGGGTTCTTCAGTTTTGTCCCCCAGGATGTGACCTGTACTCCCTAGAATGCAGGAGGGAGAGAGACATGATTATATACACCTAGAAGATCCTAGAGGGAATAGTATCAAACTTGCACACGAAAATCACCTCCTATGAAAGCAATACTCGGCAGACAGTGCAACATCCCTCCAATGAAAAGCAGGGGTGCCACTAGCACGATAAGAGACAACTCAATAAGTGTCAGGGGCCAAGACTGTTCAACTGCCTCCCAGGATACATCAGAGGGATTACCAATAGACCCCTGGCTGTCTTCAAGCAGGCACTGGACAGGCACCTAAAGTCAGTACCTGACCAGCCGGGCTGTGGTTCATACATTGGATTGCGTGCGGCCAGCAGTAACAGCCTGGTTGATCAGGCCCTGATCCACCATGAGGCCTGGTCACAGACTGGGCCACAGGAGCGTTGACCCCCAGAACTCTCTCCAGGTATACACCAGTGAACTAACACCCAGGTACCTACTTACTAGTAGGTGAACAAGGACAACAGGTGTAATGAAACATGCCCAATATTTCCATCCACCCATGGATTGAACCACAGGATCTCATAAGAACATAAGAAAGGAGCACTTCAGCAGGCCTACCAGCCCATGCTAGGCAGGTCCAGATCACCTATTGGCCTAAGGAAACTTCTGCGCCAGCCTTTGTCGGGTGTGGATGTCTCGCTCTCACCTGAGTATCAGTGACAAATTTTCCCCACTCTCTCTGGGACGTTTGTCCTCGTCAACATTGCTCACTGGGCACATTACAGGAGGGTTTCCATCATCGGCTAACTTTTAGCAGCTACATTTTTTCCATTCTTCAGATAATTCTTTTATAGTTTTGGTGAGAAGCCAGTTACTGAGCTTTGGGGTTGTGGGCATACTGCTCTGCTGGGGCTTGATAAGGAGGTCAACCTGATCTAATTGGGAACTTCTAGTTCCTGGTGGTTAAGGCTCTCGCTTCACACAGTGAGGGCCCGGGTTCGATTCCCAGCCAGAGTAGAAACATTGGACGTGTTTCTTTCACCTGTTGTCTATGTTCCCCATCAGTAAAATGGGTACCTGGGTGTTAGTCGACTGGTGTGGGTCGCATCCTGGGACACTGACCTAAGGAGGCCTGGTCACAGACCGGGCCGCGGGGGCGTTGACCCCCGGAACTCTCTCCAGATAAACTCCAGATAAACAAAGGAACTCTTGTTCCTTTTTCTTTCATTGCCCAGCTTTGGGCAACAACTCTTCCTGTACATCAGGAAGTCGGGCTCGACTTTTAAAACTACACAATGTTTCAGCTTCAGTGATGCTACTTTGGAGTTTGTTCCACACATCCACAACTCTGTTACCAAACCAGTGCTTTCCTATAGGCTAGAGCATTGCCTACAGAGATTTGATACTGGTGAAGGGCCAAGGATTTAAGGGATAAGAGCTACTCTCCCCTTCCTTGCTTCAAATCTGATTACCTTCCATGTCTTGTGTTCCATATTACCTGTACATGTTTAGTGCTTCCCCTTAAGTATAATCCCTTCCTCAGATCAGGTCTGATTGCCTCCCATAGTATAGCAACTTTCCAGGACTACTTTTTAAAACAGTTTTTGTCAGAACCATCTAAAAGGAAATTATTTTTTTCTGGGAAACTAGGATTCTCTGCTAAATAATCTTTAGGTCAAGAGCTTGGAGAAAGCAGTCACAAATTACTTGCATTCAGTATCTCATGGCTATGGTTTACAACACTGTATGACCATTTTGGATTTAGCATTTGCCTTGATTATAATAATAATACTGTAATAACAATAATAATATAGGTGCACATCCATTTATCCGAAACCCATGGGGCCTGTATTGTTTCGAATTTCAGACTTTTTTGAATTTCAGAATGATTCTCAATGCCATGTGGCGGCATGACCCAGCATGGAGATGACTGATGCTCCACACTGTGAAAAAACTTTACTTTTCGGAGCTTTTCAGATTTCAGAATTTCGGATAAAGGGATGTGGACCTGTAATAATAATATAGTTTATGACCACTACTATTCAGAACTCAGGCATTAGTTTACATTTCACAGTATGTAAAGCTGTTCATGTATACATTACAAAATAAATATTTTTTATGCAAATTGTTTTGGGAGATGCAAAATAGTACCAGTACATTCATCATGGTTGTGCAGTATATCCACTAATCACTGCTTAGTACTGAGTCATGTTGCACACCTGGCTAAATGTAAACAGACACAGGTCATTATGTGCTTTATTCCTGGGATAATCCTGTCAACATTACCACATCATATTCATAACAGGAAATATACTTATCTCTGTTGGAATTTGCTATTTATCAGCAGCAGTAATGCCTTAGAAGGGTTTCGAGAGTTTCCTACTCTTGCAGGCCATCCCCAAACCAGGCTTGCCTGGTGCTTGCCTGATCAACTGGTCATAATAACATAATAATGCTAATGAAATTTTGAACAGCAACTCATTGGCAGTGGGTGGCTGGGTCACAGTGTCACCACTAATAACACTAACCCCCACACACCTGGACCAGTCCACATCTTTTCATCACTTCAACTTGACCTGACCTAGGATAATAATGGTGGAGGTGATAAAAATTAAGTAAATCTCCCTATGAAAACATTGCCCTCTCATAAGTGCCCTGTATACAGGCGGGCCCCGCTTTTACAGTACTACTTGGCTTTACCGAGTTTTGCTCTACACTGTTTCATTAATGCAGCAGTTTTCAGTTATACTCATTCTTCATTAACCCTGACTTCCTATAATAAATATATTCACCACTCGTTATAAGCTTTGGATGAAAATATGTATTTTAAAGTAAGTAATGCGTGTACTGTATATGCATTTTTAAGGCATCTCTCTATTGCTCACTTAATATCCTTAATATGTATACTATATGATAATGTAAAACAGCGACTTTGCATTGTTTTTCATATGTTTTTTATAGTTGTATTTACGATTTCTTGGTCTCATTTGATAGAATGGAAGATATATTACAGAAATAGAGATGATTTTAATTGGTTTTAGTACTGGAAATGGCTTGAAACTGAGCTCAAAGTAGCGGAAATGTTAAATTTTTGCCGATGTTCAAGAGTAAACAAATGACCTCACACGTCTAATACACGCCTGCTGGTGGGTCTAATATACGTTCACAAATGTGGTGATATTATTTATACAATTACTACAATATTGCATAAGAGTAAATCTTCTATTTTTTTTGGTTTGAATAAAAATTCATTATGTGAATAAAAAATCAAAATGTAATTCATTAGTAAAGCCTGAAAACATAACTAATGCACAGAAGAAATGTTAGTTTAGTGCGAGGAATGCCTGCATTGTTTATTCTGGACCCTATTTTGAAATTGGAGTATTTTGAACTTTGCATTAAATTGGCCAAATTATTCTTGTACGTACTCAGTAGATAGAATAGAAGTAATACTAGTGAAATAGCTAAGAATTTGGTCGACTGGAATAATGTAATTGGCCTAAAATGGGAGTCAAAGTCGGCAAAATTGCCGATGTGTAAATATCGCTGACACAATAAAATTCGCAAGAGCATAATTTCGTCAATTTTCCATCAAATTTCGTACTTTTTTATTTTATTACCTTCAGAAAAAGATTCTCTACCATTTCATAAGAAAAAATAACAAAATTATTTTTTGGAAATTCTTGGACACTGGTGCACACTGAAATTTGGCCTCTGGTCCCTGAAAGGGTTAATAATAATAAAAGTAATAATAATAATAATAATAATAATAATAATAATAATAATAATAATAATAATAATAATAATAATAATAATAATAATAATACATGCATACATGCATACATGCATGCATGCATACATACATACATACATACATACATACATACATACATACATACATACATACATACATACATACATACATACATACATACATACTACTGTATAGAAAGCCGCTTGTTATGCAGAGCATTTCAGGCAAATTAGGTCAGTTTTGTCCCAAGATGTGACCCACACCAGTCGACTAACACCTAGGTACCCATTTTATACTGATTGGTAAACATGGACAAGAGGTGTCTTAAGGAAACATGTCTTAATGTTTTCCAGCCATACCGGGGATTCAATCTCCGGACCTCAGTGTGTGAGCTGAATGTGCTAGCGATCGAAGTACCGGACACCTTGGACAATAGTGGATTTCAAATGATTTTCCACTGTGGATCCCCAAGTACAGATGCTATAAGTAAGGTATGGATAGCTGTGTGGGCCAGTGGGCCACCAGCAGCAACAATCTAGTTGACCAAGCAAGCACCAGGTGAGCCTGACGCAAGGCCTGGCTCCAGGAGTAGAAAAAACTCGAAACTCATCAGAGGTATATCTCATCAATACAGGACAGTCAATACAAATACAAACCCAACTCTGAAATTCTTCCTGGATAACTGCAGCAGAACAAAATAGACATAATATGTATATGCTACCAATACTTCAAATTCAAATTAAAACATTATTTCTTTGCATAGTATACAGTAAAATAATCTTTATTTACTACAAGTACATATACATGGTATACAGGCCTAGCTGATTTATTAAACAGAGTTGCAATAATGGGGAACAGCACATGTGCTGCTTTTTTGTACGTGAGTGGTGGCAAGTTATTTATGAAGAGTGAGACTTTGGTAGGAGAGCTACATATGGAGTATGTATTTGGGTAATTTCCAGTCTCACTTGAGTATTTGAGGTTGGAATTTTGCTTGCTAGTTTTGATCCTATAAGTAGAGAAGAAGACATTAAGTTTGTTGGCACTGTCTGCAGGCTGGATGTGTAGTTTATCTCATTTAGTTAAGTTTATATTTGTTGTTGGACATTTTCTATATTCCAGGATTTTAGAGAGGGTTTTCCCAGGTCTTTTTCATATCCTCTTTTATTTTGTATACATAGTTGTTTAGACTTCCATATTAAATTAGTGAGGATTGATGTGTATTGTTTTGTCTGTTCTTTTGTTATTAAACCCAGTCTGAACTGTTTTTCATAGTGGTGTTTTTTATAAATGGATTTGAGGATATTGTTTTCAAGCCATTGGCTGTGATTTGCTTAGTTTTAATTGGACAATGCCTATTATAGAGGTTTTGGGTTTTATGAAGAAAATTTTTGACAAACTAGTGTCCATCAGTATCGTGGCTGTTAGCTAGTTCACTGTGCCAGTCAGTGTCACTCAATGCTGAAATAAAGTTATTTACTGATGACTCGTCATGAAGTCGAAATGAGATCTTACTAATGTCTTGAGGCAATTTACATAAAATAGTTATGAGGAAGGTGGGGTAGTGGTCTGTGGTGTTATCTGTGATTATCCCTGCTTTTAGTGGGGATATGGTATTGCTTCAGATATGGATTAAAGTAAAGGTTGGATACGAGAAGTGGGTCATAATAAGCGTGTATGCACCTGGAGAAGAGAGGAATGCAGAGGAGAGAGAGAGATTTTGGGAGATGTTAAGTGAATGTATAGGAGCCTTTGAACCAAGTGAGAGAGTAATTGTGGTAGGGGACCTGAATGCTAAAGTAGGAGAAACTTTTAGAGAGGGTGTGGTAGGTAAGTTTGGGGTGCCAGGTGTAAATGATAATGGGAGCCCTTTGATTGAACTTTGTATAGAAAGGGGTTTAGTTATAGGTAATACATATTTTAAGAAAAAGAGGATAAATAAGTATACAAGATATGATGTAGGGCGAAATGACAGTAGTTTGTTGGATTATGTATTGGTAGATAAAAGACTGTTGAGTAGACTTCAGGATGTACATGTTTATAGAGGGGCCACAGATATATCAGATCACTTTCTAGTTGTAGCTACACGAGAGTAAAAGGTAGATGGGATACAAGGAGAATAGAAGCATCAGGGAAGAGAGAGGTGAAGGTTTATAAACTAAAAGAGGAGGCAGTTAGGGTAAGATATAAACAGCTATTGGAGGATAGATGGGCTAATGAGAGCATAGGCAATGGGGTCGAAGAGGTATGGGGTAGGTTTAAAAATGTAGTGTTAGAGTGTTCAGCAGAAGTTTGTGGTTACAGGAAAGTGGGTGCGGGAGGGAAGAGGAGCGATTGGTGGAATGATGATGTAAAGAGAGTAGTAAGGGAGAAAAAGTTAGCATATGAGAAGTTTTTACAAAGTAGAAGTGATGCAAGGAGGGGAGAGTATATGGAGAAAAAGAGAGAGGTTAAGAGAGTGGTGAAGCAATGTAAAAAGAGAGCAAATGAGAGAGTGGGTGAGATGTTATCAACAAATTTTGTTGAAAATAAGAAAAAGTTTTGGAGTGAGATTAACAAGTTAAGAAAGCCTAGAGAACAAATGGATTTGTCAGTTAAAAATAGGAGAGGAGAGTTATTAAATGGAGAGTTAGAGGTATTGGGAAGATGGAGGGAATATTTTGAGGAATTGTTAAATGTTGATGAAGATAGGGAAGCTGTGATTTCATGTATAGGACAAGGAGGAATAACATCTTGTAGGAGTGAGGAAGAGCCAGTTGTGAGTGTGGGGGAAGTTCGTGAGGCAGTAGGTAAAATGAAAGGGGGTAAGGCAGCCGGGATTGATGGGATAAAGATAGAAATGTTAAAAGCAGGTGGGGATATAGTTTTGGAGTGGTTGGTGCAATTATTTAATAAATGTATGGAAGAGGGTAAGGTACCTAGGGATTGGCAGAGAGCATGCATAGTTCCTTTGTATAAAGGCAAAGGGGATAAAGGAGAGTGCAAAAATTATAGGGGGATAAGTCTGCTGAGTATACCTGGTAAAGTGTATGGTAGAGTTATTATTGAAAGAATTAAGAGTAAGACGGAGAATAGGATAGCAGATGAACAAGGAGGCTTTAGGAAAGGTAGGGGGTGTGTGGATCAGGTGTTTACAGTGAAACATATAAGTGAACAGTATTTAGATAAGGCTAAAGAGGTCTTTGTGGCATTTATGGATTTGGAAAAGGCGTATGACAGGGTGGATAGGGGGGCAATGTGGCAGATGTTGCAAGTGTATGGTGTAGGAGGTAGGTTACTGAAAGCAGTGAAGAGTTTTTACGAGGATAGTGAGGCTCAAGTTAGAGTATGTAGGAAAGAGGGAAATTATTTCCCAGTAAAAGTAGGCCTTAGACAAGGATGTGTGATGTCACCGTGGTTGTTTAATATATTTATAGATGGGGTTGTAAGAGAAGTAAATGCGAGGGTCTTGGCAAGAGGCGTGGAGTTAAAAGATAAAGAATCACACACAAAGTGGGAGTTGTCACAGCTGCTCTTTGCTGATGACACTGTGCTCTTGGGAGATTCTGAAGAGAAGTTGCAGAGATTGGTGGATGAATTTGGTAGGGTGTGCAAAAGAAGAAAATTAAAGGTGAATACAGGAAAGAGTAAGGTTATGAGGATAACAAAAAGATTAGGTGATGAAAGATTGGATATCAGATTGGAGGGAGAGAGTATGGAGGAGGTGAATGTATTCAGATATTTGGGAGTGGACGTGTCAGCGGATGGGTCTATGAAAGATGAGGTGAATCATAGAATTGATGAGGGGAAAAGAGTGAGTGGTGCACTTAGGAGTCTGTGGAGACAAAGAACTTTGTCCTTGGAGGCAAAGAGGGGAATGTATGAGAGTATAGTTTTACCAACGCTCTTATATGGGTGTGAAGCATGGGTGATGAATGTTGCAGCGAGGAGAAGGCTGGAGGCAGTGGAGATGTCATGTCTGAGGGCAATGTGTGGTGTGAATATAATGCAGAGAATTCGTAGTTTGGAAGTTAGGAGGAGGTGCGGGATTACCAAAACTGTTTGTCCAGAGGGCTGAGGAAGGGTTGTTGAGGTGGTTCGGACATGTAGAGAGAATGGAGTGAAACAGAATGACTTAAAGAGTGTATCAGTCTGTAGTGGAAGGAAGGCGGGGTAGGGGTCGGCCTAGGAAAGGTTGGAGAGAGGGGGTAAAGGAGGTTTTGTGTGCGAGGGGCTTGGACTTCCAGCAGGCATGCGTGAGCGTGTTTGATAGGAGTGAATGGAGACGAATGGTTTTTAATACTTGACGTGCTGTTGGAGTGTGAGCAAAGTAACATTTATGAAGGGGTTCAGGGAAACCGGCAGGCCGGACTTGAGTCCTGGAGATGGAAAGTACAGTGCCTGCACTCTGAAGGAGGGGTGTTAATGTTGCAATTTAAAAACTGTAGTGTAAAGCACCCTTCTGGCAAGACAGTGATGGAGTGAATGATGGTGAAAGTTTTTCTTTTTCGGGCCACCCTGCCTTGGTGGGAATCGGCCAGTGTGATAATAAAATAAAAATAAATTGTCAAGTAATGAAGCACTTGTCTCAGATTCTTGTTGGCCTGTTGATGGTAGTAGCAAGAAGTTGTTTATAGTGTTTTATGATGTTGGCTACTTGAGGTTCAGCTGCTTGGATAAGGTTTATGTTGAAGTCACCAGCAAGTATCAGGTGGTGTTTATTCATCTAAGAATCAGTTATAATTTTTTTTAGGTTTTTGCTGAATGTGTAAGAATTTGTGTGAGGTAACCTGTAGACTGCTCCAGGTGTAATAGGGTGTTTTAGTTTTTAGGTATACCTCTGATGGGTTTTGAGTCTTATTACTCTTGGAGCTTGGCTATGGGCCAGGAAAATACATGTATATATTCACCATTTTTGTTCTTGGTGCAAGTAGATTTAATACATTCTAATTCATCAGAATAGTAGATAGAAGGGCCACCTCTTAATTGATCTTGCCTACAGTTATGTATGGCTGTGTAACCAGGTAAGTCAAAGATGTCTGATAAGTCATGTTTGAGCCAGGTTTTGGTAAGTACTACAGTGGCCACAAAAAAAATCTATATTTACATAAAAATTTTTGGACAATAATACTAGTGCTTGGTCATCTTATCCTTGT
Source organism: Cherax quadricarinatus (assembly GCF_038502225.1). Taxonomy (NCBI): domain Eukaryota; kingdom Metazoa; phylum Arthropoda; class Malacostraca; order Decapoda; family Parastacidae; genus Cherax; species Cherax quadricarinatus. The sequence continues at coordinate 26,499,066 of NC_091339.1, forward strand.
TCTTTATCACCATCTGAAGTCGCCTGGTCATCGAAGTGGCAAGGGTGGAGAACAAGGAGGCGTCGATGTTGATTCCAAGCTTCGGTGCCTCCTTCAGGTCCATGATATTGCCGGGTCGAGCTTTTACAATCTCATTTTTCATCATAAGTCAGGCATTCTTGATAGGATTTAGGTCAGGGGAATTGCCTGGCCATTCCAAAACACTGATATTATTGTCCTTGAGGAACTTTTGTACTGCTTTTGACTTATGGGCAGGGGCACCATCATGCATAAAAAAAATCACACTCATGAATGTACCAAAATGTCAGCATGTGGTCCCTTAAGGATTCCTAACTTTATTGGCAAGCTAAGAGCTGTTACCTACATCAGCTCATTTGAAAGCATTTTTATTGTTATGAGACATTCAAGTAGGGAACAGGATGAAGTTGGAGCCATCTGTGGGCCAGCATTTTCATTTGATCAACTGACTTTATCTCGTTGACATCATTATGCTGTACGAATGTGTTCCATACTCGAGTCATCCTGGGTATATAGGATCTCAGATGGAGTGAAGTTCTGGAGGAGGGTACAGCCAGAGTGAAGTTGCTGCTTTCTGCCCGTCTTGTGGCATAAAAGCTTGTTTCCTGCTGTCCTCGAAGTGGATCCAAGTGTGGTACTTTGACAATATTGGCCTTGTACATAACAGTAAGGCCACCCACATCCCTCCTATGTTGAAGGCTCTGCTGAAATGACAGATCTATCCAGGATGGGTCCAGGCGAGAGATGAGACGTCTTGCTCTGTTCTCTACTCTGTCAAGCAGTCACAGATGAGAGGGGGGGCAGGCAAACCAAGAAAGTGAAGCATACTCAAGGTGCGAGCGTACTTGT
>NC_091339.1:26504932-26517432 GCF_038502225.1 Cherax quadricarinatus
TTTTTTTTTTTTTTTAACACATCAGCTGTTTCCCACCAAGGCAGGGTGACCCATAAAAGAAAAAACACTTTTATCATCACTCTCTCCATCACTGTCTTTCTAGAGGAGTGCCGATAATAAAGTTCAAAAACTACAACATGTCTTCACCCCTCCTTCAGAGTGCAGGCACTGTGCTTCCCACCTCCAGGATTCAAGTCTGACTAACCGGTTTCCCTGAATCTCTTTATAAATGTTATCTTGCTCACATTCAAACAGTATGTCAAGTCATAAAAACCATTTGCCTCCACTTGTTCCTATCAAACATGCTCGCACTTGCTTGCTGGAAGTCTAAGGCCCTTACACAAACTCCTGCACCTCCTTTAACTTTTCCTAGGGTGACCCCTACCTTGCCTTCCACTACAGATTTATACACCCTCCAGCTCATTCTGTTTTGTTCCATCCTCTCTAAATGTCCATACCATCTCAGCAACCCCTCTTCAGTCCTCTTGATAATATTTTTAGTAACCCAGCACCTCTAATCTCCAAGCTAATGATATTCATACTACACATAGCCCTCAGACACAACATCTTCACTGTCTCTAGCCTTCTCCTTGCTGCAACATTAACCACCCATAAGAATTACCATGAATTTAATGGTTATAATCAATGGTTATAAGTAGAATGACATGGAAAGCATATAAATCTATAGGGGAAGGAAGGCGGGGTAGGGGTCGTCCTCGAAAGGGTTGGAGAGAGGGGGTAAAGGAGGTTTTGTGAGCGAGGGGCTTGGACTTCCAGCAAGCGTGCGTGAGCGTGTTAGATAGGAGTGAATGGAGACGAATGGTACTTGGGACCTGACGATCTGTTGGAGTGTGAGCAGGGTAATATTTAGTGAAGGGATTCAGGGAAACCGGTTATTTTCATATAGTCGGACTTGAGTCCTGGAAATGGGAAGTACAATGCCTGCACTTTAAAGGAGGGGTTTGGGATATTGGCAGTTTGGAGGGATATGTTGTGTATCTTTATACGTATATGCTTCTAAACTGTTGTGTTCTGAGCACCTCTGCAAAAACAGTGATAATGTGTGAGTGTGACGAAAGTGTTGAATGATGATGAAAGTATTTTCTTTTTGGGGATTTTCTTTCTTTTTTTTGGGCCACCCTGCCTCGGTGGGAGACGGCCGACTTGTTAAAAAAAAAAAAATCATAACCATGATTTTCAACCCTTTCAGGGTCTATGCTGTAGTTCTACAGCTTTGAGTTGAGGGTACAAACCGTAGATCTACGCCATGAGCTCAGCTCGCCCTGATAAGCTGCAAGTGGTAAATACATCTACGTGGTATTTGTGCACCACACAAAACAAATCCTGCAGCACACAGTGCATAATGAGAGGAAAAAAACAGACCATAATTTTCAATTAAAACAGCGATTTCGCAGTGTTTTTTCGTATGTTTTTTATAGTTGTATTTGCGATTTCTTGGTCTCATTTGATAGAATGGAAGATATATTACAGAAATAGAGATGATTTTGATTGGTTTTAGTACTGGAAATGGCTTAAAACTGAGCTCAAAGTAGCGGAAATGTTAAATTTTTGCCGATGTTCAAGAGTAAACAAATGACCTCACACGTCTAATACACGTCTGCTGGTGGGTCTAATATACGTTCACAAATGTGGTGATATTATTTATACAATTATTACAATATTGCATAAGAGTAAATCTTCTATTTTTTTGGTTTGAATAAAAATTCATTATGTGAATAATAAATCAAAATGGAATTCATTTGTAAAGCCTGAAAATGTAACTGATGAACAGAGGAAATGTTAGTTTAGTGCCAGGAATGCCTGCATTGTTTATTCTGGATCCTATTTTGAAACTGGATAATTTTGAACTTTTCGTTAAATTGGCCAAATTACCAGTTTCCGGTCACTTTATTTTGTAGTTGAAACAGTTGACTTGTGATTTCTTGTGCTCAATCGATATAATAGAAGTAATACTAGTGAAATAGCTAAGAATTTGGTTGACTGGAATAATGTAGTTGGCTTAAAATGGGAGTCAAAGTCGGCAAAATCGCTGATGCGTAAATATCGCTGACACATCAAAATTCACGAGAGCATAAATTCATCAGTTTTCCATCAAATTTCTTACTTTTTGTTTTATTACCTTCAGAAAAAGATTCTCTACTATTTCATAAAAAAAAATAACAATATTTTTTGAAAATTCTTGGACCCTGGTGCACACTTTTAAATTTGGCCTCTGGACCCTGAAAGGGTTAAAGAGGGTGACCGGTAAGCCAGCGGAAGCCCTTGGTCAGATGACCAGAAGCTCCAGCTATGGGTCATCATATGACTAAGACCCGTGTAAGGAAACGTTTGTCGTGTTTCCTAACAAACGTTATACCTGCCATTACCACCCGTGCCTCACACCTGTATAAGAGCGTTTATGCCATTATACATCCTCTCCTCACTTAGTGACATACTTGTTTACCAACACCTCGGAATTACAATGGGCTCTCTGACCAGTATTTATACCTAAATACATAATGTATATTACAGCTGATTGTCTCTCTTCTGTTTATTTCAATATACAATACACTTCTGTATAAACATGTAACAATATACCAGAAATATTATAAATGGTGCAAAGGTGATATTAAAACAATATCAGAGATGGTTGACACAAACCCACTATTGTTATAATATGCTCCTCACTTAGCGATGAATTCGTTTAACGATGTGGTCTTAGGAACGGACCTCCACCGTTAAGTGAGGAGAGGCTGTATTCTCATACATTTCCCGCTTTGTTTCCATGGATAACATTCTTTGCCTCCACAGACTTCTCAGTACACCACTTGCTGTTTTCCCCTCGTCAGTTCTATGGTTCACTTTGTCTTTCATAGACCCATCTGCTGACAAGCCCACTCTTAGATATTTGAATACGTTCACTTTCTCCACACTCCTTCCAGTCTAATATCCAGTCTTTCATTACCTCAATTTTTTGTTACCCATGCTCTTTCATATGTTTACCTTTAATTTCCTTCTTTTACATTTTTTTTTTTTAATAAGTCGGCCGTCTCCCACCGAGGCAGGGTGACCCAAAAAGAAAGAAAAAATCCCCAAAAAGAAAATACTTTCATCATCATTCAACTCTTTCACCTCACACATAATCACTGTTTTTGCAGAGGTGCTCAGAACACAACAGCTTAGAAGCATATACATATAAAGATACACAACATATCCCTCCAAACTGTCAATATCCCGAACCCCTCCTTTAGAGTGCAGGCATTGTACTTCCCATTTCCAGGACTCAAGTCCGGCTATATAAAAATAACATACATAAAATACATACCCTCCCAAATGTTGAGGTTTGGAGGGTCAGCTAAACTGTAATGTTGGTGCCCTTTTGACAAGAGTGATTTCGTGATAATAAAAGTGTTTTTTCTCATTGTTGGGTTACCCTGCCTTGGTGGGAGATGGTTGGAAGGTTAACAACAAAAAAGGTTTCCTTGTGTATACCAGCAAGGAGAACAAAAGACCATTTTTTAAAAATGTGCTTAAATGACATGAAAAGGAATTTCTTCATTTTTTTTTTTCAACAAGTCGGCCGTCTCCCACCGAGGCAGGGTGACCCAAAAACTTGATCAATTTAATACTGTAAATCTTGAAGTTGGAAAGGGATCCAACTTGAAGTAGTATTACTATATGTGATAAAATGTCTAGAAACATTAGAATTATATATACTGTAGGAAAATAATTCCATAAACGGCTTTACTTCTGTAACTAAAAGTAGGTTCAGTGTTATGTAGTTGCATGATACAGTGTACTATACTACATATTTGCTTTTCATGCCTCACAGTGGAAGAGCTACGAGGTGCACGGGAAAATGAGGAGAGATTGAAAGGGCAACTAGCTGAACTGCAACGCAAGGAGCAATACCATATTATGCGACTCTCTTGTAAGGAGCATGAACTACAGGATATGGGGGTAAGTGCCATATTTGTATAATTTTGTGCTCTAGTGGATTCTTATTAGCTCTGGTTCTTGTTCTTGGAAGCAGTTTGTCTTTAAAATATATATCTAGAAAGACAGTGCAATATACAATACAGTATTCATTATTCAGTGTAGTTCCAAAGAGGATGCATCTCTTATAGTTGAGTGCTCAGGTGCTAGTGCAAGTTTGCTCATGTGTTTGCATTTGTGTTCTTAGTGGGGTTTCCTTGAAGTATTTACTGGGCATTCCAGCCCACTGGATCATGACCTGCTAGGTACATGCAGTAAGGAATACAGCTGAAACTAAAACACAAGTCAGGTTTTCATGGTTGTAGGATGTTATTATACTTCAGTTTGAGAACATGTTCTTGAAAGTTTTTATTACTGTTCTTTACATACTTTTTCACTTATTTTAATGTTATTTATTTTTATTACTATTGTTATGCAATGAATGTTAATGTGTGCGTGTGTAGTAAACAGTGACAGATAATAGTTACCTAAATCTTACAAGTAGAACCCATGTAATGTAGCTCTTCAGCAAGAAGTACTATGGAAAGAAGAAACTAAAACCAACAAGCTGATAAAATGATGATAGGGGGAATGGAAACCTTTATCAAGACAAATTTCACTTAGGGATCAAACTTTTGGTTTCTGAGCAAAATCTTTCAGTAAATATTTTCATTCTTCCATAATGTATTTTGAACAAGCATTGCTTTTTTTTTTTTTTTTAGTCAATCAGTATTTTAAAATGTCTTAGATTTGTTTTAATTATTAGCAGTTTTTTTGTATTTTACATGTGCAACTTTTGTGTAATGTATAGAAAACTCAATTTGCAAAATTATTTAGTTAATAATAAGCATTTTATTTAAACATTGGTCATCTCCATTGAGTTAGCATGACCCAAAAACTCATTCATGGTCATTCATTTGGTTGCTATCTTACCAGAAGCATGCTGACGTCAAGGTTCAGGTGGCCCTCTGACTTGCAACATCCTTATTCCTTTAGGTTGTAGCTACTGTACTAACTTCAACTAACTGGATTCCTTAAATCCTTTCATATATTTTTCAATTGGTATTTTTTTAATTTTGTGTAAAATTGGCCAAATTACTGATTTCTGTGCACTTTATAGGTTAATTGTAATAGTTGAATGGGTGGTTTCTTGTGCTCAACCAATAGAATGGACGTCATACAATTTTTTTTTAAAGTGTACATGGAGCAATATTAATTTCAGGGGCCTGGACATTGGGTATTTAGAGAAGATGGAACCAAATAGGATGAACAAGAAGGTGTATAATTTGTGGGAGGAGGACAGGGAGGTAGGGGATTGTCTCAGGAAAGGTTGGAGGAAGGAAATAAAGGAGATTTAAATTGCTAGGAGCTTGAGCATCCATCAGGCTTATGTGTGTATGTCAGATCAGAGTAGTGGAGAGGAGTTGTTGTTATGGCTTGACATGCTGTTGAGTGTGAATAAGATAGTGTGGTATGAAGGATTTGAGGAAATCAGTTAGCGGGACTCGAGACCTGTGGGTGAGGAGCACAGTCCCTCACTCAGAAGGTGAGCTGGGAGTGCTGCAGTTTGGAGGGTCATTTGAATTGTAATGTCTGTACACTTCTGGCAAGACAGCTATTAAATGATTGATGGCAAATGTGTTTTTTTTTTGGTGGGAGATGGCTGGTGTTAGAAATGTATATGTTTAATTGTTCTGTACTGTACTTTCATCTATGTTCTCTTAATATTTGATTTTCTTGTAGGATTTATCAACAGCCAATATTTTATACAGAATTTTTATGCTTCTGTATTCAGCTTATCCATGCATTTGTGGATGTAGGGTGTTCAGAACTGTTTCCTAGGTATTTAGGTTATGCCACCAAAGTGGCTAGTTTATTGTGCACCCTATATCTTTCGCCGGGTTGCTATCTGGAAAAGACCCAGGCCGGAAGTACCGGCGAATCCCTATATCTTTCCTATGGATGGTAGTCCTAGAGCATATATATGTTCAAAAGGCCTAGGAATTAATCCCCAAAAGGGTTAACAGGAGTACATCTGAATTTATATCTTCTTTTGATCTATTGAAAGCAAATTTTGGAAATTTGTTTAATATGTTTGGTACTGTATCATATTTTCATTAATAAGATATCTTGATATATCACATTGTCTATTTCTATATTCCTTAATTAGTTAAAGACAGTACAGTATGGGTGTGGGAGTGCTCTGGGAGCACATAGTGTTTAAGATAGTGACCATACTCCTGACCACATACTTTGCATTTGGTTTGATCATCATCTGTGTGTCTGTCGCTAGATAACAGGGATATCTTGCTACTCCTACTTACACTTTAGTCACGCTTCACAGACATGCACATGCATATATATATACATACATCTAGGTTTTTCTCCTTTTTCTAAATAGCTCTTGTTCTTCTTTATTTCTTCTATTGTCCATGGGGAAGTGGAAAAGAATCTTTCCTCCGTAAGCCATGCGTGTCGTATGAGGCGACTAAAATGCCGGGAGCAATGGGCTAGTAACCCCTTCTCCTGTAGACATTTACTAAAAAAGAGAAGAAGAAAAACTTTATAAAACTGGGATGCTTAAATGTGCGTGGATGTAGTGCGGATGACAAGAAACAGATGATTGCTGATGTTATGAATGAAAAGAAGTTGGATGTCCTGGCCCTAAGCGAAACAAAGCTGAAGGGGGTAGGGGAGCTTCAGTGGGGGGAAATAAATGGGATTAAATCTGGAGTATCTGAGAGAGTTAGAGCAAAGGAAGGGGTAGCAGTAATGTTGAATGATCAGTTATGGAAGGAGAAAAGAGAATATGAATGTGTAAATTCAAGAATTATGTGGATTAAAGTAAAGGTTGGATGCGAGAAGTGGGTCATAATAAGCGTGTATGCACCTGGAGAAGAGAGGAATGCAGAGGAGAGAGAGAGATTTTGGGAGATAAGTGAATGTATAGGAGCCTTTGAACCAAGTGAGAGAGTAATTGTAGTAGGGGACCTGAATGCTAAAGTAGGAGAAACTTAAATAAATAAATAAATAAATAAATAAATAACAAAAAGGCACAATACCGTGACTGGAACGATACACAAATAACCCGCACATAAAAGACAGAAGCTTACGACGACGTTTCGGTCCGACTTGGACCATTGACAAAGTCACACTAACAGAGGAGGAGCAGGACGGCTATATATAGGCAGGAAGAGGTGGAGGTAGTAGTAGTGGTAGTAGTAGTAGTAGTAGTAGTAGTAGTAGTAGTACAAGAATTGTATATAATACCGACAGGATGAAATGAGACACGCACAACACCCGGGCATCCCCACCGTAGACGTTTCGCCATCCAGCCAGCCACTGGATGGCGAAACGTCCACAACAAAGACAACCAGACGCCGCACATGTGTCTAATTTCATCAGTAGATGTAGTAGAAGAAGAAGAGGTAGTAGTAGTGGTAGTGGTAAAAGTGGGAAATAAGGAAGACGAGCCAGTCAAATACAAAGGAAGGGGAGCACTGCAAGAGAGCTAGAAACCCACAGAGGGAGAGCAAGCGCACCGAGGTGCGTGAAAGGGGAAGTGGTGAAATAAAATAAAGAAGGAACAGAAACACGAGACAGGAGAGAGAAAGACAACCCAGAGGAGAAAAGGAGAGAGGAAAGGGGAAGAGGAAGAAGAAAAAGAAGAAGAAGGAGAAACTTTTAGAGAGGGTGTGGTAGGTAAGTTTGGGGTGCCAGGTGTAAATGATAATGGGAGCCCTTTGATTGAACTTTGTATAGAAAGGGGTTTAGTTATAGGTAATACATATTTTAAGAAAAAGAGGATAAATAAGTATACAAGATAGGATGTAGGACGAAATGACAGTAGTTTGTTGGATTATGTATTGGTAGATAAAAGACTGTTGAGTAGACTTCAGGATGTACATGTTTATAGAGGGGCCACAGATATATCAGATCACTTTCTAGTTGTAGCTACACTGAGAGTAAAAGGTAGATGGGATACAAGGAGAATAGAAGTATCAGGGAAGAGAGAGGTGAAGGTTTATAAACTAAAAGAGGAGGCAGTTAGGGTAAGATATAAACAGCTATTGGAGGATAGATGGGCTAATGAGAGCATAGGCAATGGGGTCGAAGAGGTATGGGGTAGGTTTAAAAATGTAGTGTTAGAGTGTTCAGCAGAAGTTTGTGGTTACAGGAAAGTGGGTGCGGGAGGGAAGAGGAGCGATTGGTGGAATGATGATGTAAAGAGAGTGGTAAGGGAGAAAAAGTTAGCATATGAGAAGTTTTTACAAAGTAGAAGTGATGCAAGGAGGGAAGAGTATATGGAGAAAAAGAGAGAGGTTAAGAGAGTGGTGAAGCAATGTAAAAAGAGAGCAAATGAGAGAGTGGGTGAGATGTTATCAACAAATTTTGTTGAAAATAAGAAAAAGTTTTGGAGTGAGATTAACAAGTTAAGAAAGCCTAGAGAACAAATGGATTTGTCAGTTGAAAATAGGAGAGGAGAGTTATTAAATGGAGAGTTAGAGGTATTGGGAAGATGGAGGGAATATTTTGAGGAATTGTTAAATGTTGATGAAGATAGGGAAGCTGTGATTTCGTGTATAGGACAAGGAGGAATAACATCTTGTAGGAGTGAGGAAGAGCCAGTTGTGAGTGTGGGGGAAGTTCGTGAGGCTGTAGGTAAAATGAAAGGGGGTAAGGCAGCCGGGATTGATGGGATAAAGATAGAAATGTTAAAAGCAGGTGGGGATATAGTTTTGGAGTGGTTGGTGCAATTATTTAATAAATGTATGGAAGAGGGTAAGGTACCTAGGGATTGGCAGAGAGCATGCATAGTTCCTTTGTATAAAGGCAAAGGGGATAAAAGAGAGTGCAAAAATTATAGGGGGATAAGTCTGCTGAGTATACCTGGTAAAGTGTATGGTAGAGTTATTATTGAAAGAATTAAGAGTAAGACGGAGAATAGGATAGCAGATGAACAAGGAGGCTTTAGGAAAGGTAGGGGGTGTGTGGACCAGGTGTTTACAGTGAAACATATAAGTGAACAGTATTTAGATAAGGCTAAAGAGGTCTTTGTGGCATTTATGGATTTGGAAAAGGCGTATGACAGGGGGGCAATGTGGCAGATGTTGCAAGTGTATGGTGTAGGAGGTAGGTTACTGAAAGCAGTGAAGAGTTTTTACGAGGATAGTGAGGCTCAAGTTAGAGTATGTAGGAAAGAGGGAAATTATTTCCCAGTAAAAGTAGGCCTTAGACAAGGATGTGTGATGTCACCGTGGTTGTTTAATATATTTATAGATGGGGTTGTAAGAGAAGTAAATGCGAGGGTCTTGGCAAGAGGCGTGGAGTTAAAAGATAAAGAATCACACACAAAGTGGGAGTTGTCACAGCTGCTCTTTGCTGATGACACTGTGCTCTTGGGAGATTCTGAAGAGAAGTTGCAGAGATTGGTGGATGAATTTGGTAGGGTGTGCAAAAGAAGAAAATTAAAGGTGAATACAGGAAAGAGTAAGGTTATGAGGATAACAAAAAGATTAGGTGATGAAAGATTGAATATCAGATTGGAGGGAGAGAGTATGGAGGAGGTGAATGTATTCAGATATTTGGGAGTGGACGTGTCAGCGGATGGGTCTATGAAAGATGAGGTGAATCATAGAATTGATGAGGGGACAAGAGTGAGTGGTGCACTTAGGAGTCTGTGGAGACAAAGAACTTTGTCCTTGGAGGCAAAGAGGGGAATGTATGAGAGTATAGTTTTACCAACGCTCTTATATGGGTGTGAGGCATGGGTGATGAATGTTGCAGCGAGGAGAAGGCTGGAGGCAGTGGAGATGTCATGTCTGAGGGCAATGTGTGGTGTGAATATGATGCAGAGAATTTGTAGTTTGGAAGTTAGGAGGAGGTGCGGGATTACCAAAACTGTTGTCCAGAGGGCTGAGGAAGGGTTGTTGAGGTGGTTCGGACATGTAGAGAGAATGGAGCGAAACAGAATGACTTCAAGAGTGTATCAGTCTGTAGTGGAAGGAAGGCGGGGTAGGGGTCGGCCTAGGAAAGGTTGGAGAGAGGGGGTAAAGGAGGTTTTGTGTGCGAGGGGCTTGGACTTCCAGCAGGCATGCGTGAGCGTGTTTGATAGGAGTGAATGGAGACGAATGGTTTTTAATACTTGACGTGCTGTTGGAGTGTGAGCAAAGTAACATTTATGAAGGGGTTCAGGGAAACCGGCAGGCCGGACTTGAGTCCTGGAGATGGGAAGTACAGTGCCTGCAATCTGAAGGAGGGGTGTTAATGTTGCAGTTTAAAAACTGTAGTGTAAAGCACCCTTCTGGCAAGACAGTGATGGAGTGAATGATGGTGAAAGTTTTTCTTTTTCGGGCCACCCTGCCTTGGTGGGAATCGGCCAGTGTGATAATAATAAAATAAAAAACTGTGTGTCTGTCAGCAATGCCAGAAGTACTTGTAACCAAGCCTAAGCCTGGCTAGGCTTGGGCTTCTAACTACATTCCTATATCATTGTTTTATTATTTACTCCTCTACTAATGCTAGACACAGGCACACCAAAGTTATATTCTTCATTTAACTTTATGGTACTTTTTTTGGCTAGCTTATGAACTTTATTATGAAGGAATAATCCAGTGTGTTTACCAGGGAATGGTTGATAGTTCTTAACATTTAGTTCTATGATCGTTGAAGCAGATTTATTGAAAATCCATTCAGGTTGGCGTTCTTGGAGAAGGGGAGGGTGCGCTCTGCCTGAATTTTTTTATTTGCTCAATGAGGCTGTGATCAAAATATGTTTCATTTAAGATTGTCTCTGATTAGTTCCTCTTTGTGAAGATTGAATATGTTATATTTTTATTTCTAGTAGGTTTTGTTAGCTCAAAGCAGATGTCTCACACACCTTCAGTAGCTTTCTGATGTGTGTCAGTTGGGCTAATGTGTTTTGAAGTACTATTTCTAGTGCATTGCATTTGCTCATCATGTTCCATTTCACATATCGATTGTTGAAATTGCCCAGGAGAACAGTATTTGGTGTTAAGATTTTGAAGACTCAAGGCAGCCATCTCTCTACCTTATTTCTTCTGTGAATTCCTCAGCCATTGCTAAAAGTGATTTATTTTTTATTTTTTTTTTTATTATCACACTGGCCGATTCCCACCAAGGCAGGGTGGCCCGAAAAAGAAAAACTTTCACCATCATTCACTCCATGATTTATATACATGAAAATTACTACATTCTTGCTCTCCGCTTTAATGCATAGCACTTCTGCTGTATCATTCAAGGAATTCAACAGTTTTGTTCCAGAAAATAAGTCGCATAGTCCTACTCCTACCTGTGACTTGTGTACACCTACATCTGTTTAAAGTACATTGTTGTTTTACACCCATTTTTCACTGTCCAAACATCTCATCCCTTATATGTGTATCTGTGAACACCCCTAAATATTACAGTTGCTTCTTTTAGGAGCTCATTTATTTACAGTACTTTATTATTTTTAGTTTTTTAAATCATGTTCATCTTGACTAGCTCCTGGGACCTCTGCTATTATAGCATTTGTTATATTCATCCATTTTAGAATTCTTAAATTGAAATCATCAAACAACAGGCTGTTTGGGACTGGGATTGAAAGATTTTCAAGACTGTTTGATTTTCGATAACCAATCTTTAAACTCATGAGAAGTTGTATTTGGTGGTTTATATACAAGTACAGTAGGACCCCCATTTCATCGGGGGATATGTTCCAGGGACCTGCTGTGGATACCAAAACTGCAGGTAGTAGCAAACCCTATATACAAGTCCTATACATATCTATTTTAAAGTTTAATTGATAAATTATGCATGATAAGTGGAGAATTATCACTTTTTCACTCATGGGAAGCACTTATGGCTTCTCTTAGACTTTGAAGAACATCCAGTTTCTCTACTCTTGTGCTTTGGGGCCATTATTATGCAAAATTAAGAGATATTTTTGGGCCACAGTAAACCGTGGATAACTGAAACTGCGAATACTGAATCAGTGGATATGGGGGTTCTACTGTATATAGAAGAACAATAACTAAATTTTGATTTTCAATTTTCACTGCCCAAACTTGGACTATTGTACAGTGAGGGAAGTGTACCACATGAGCAGTAGTTGTGCCAGCACCTAAAAGTGCCCATTATCTGAGTAGTTTCCGAATTATATATTACAACTTGACTGGTAAGTAGATTCTAAATAGGTATATTTTATAAATAATGCACATTTTAGAAACTACTCAGATAATTGGCACTTTTAGTTGGTGGAGCAATTACCCATCACATGGTGCAATTGCCCCATTGTATGGTACATCATTCGTGGTGTTGAGTAGCTCAGTGTAAATTATATAGCTACTCTTTAATATACAGTCCAACCGTTTTTTCATTTTAGTTTGCTTTTTCAGTTGCATCTAAATAGATTGCACAGTATACTTGATTTACACCTATTATAAAGTATGTGAATTCTGGGGTTTTGTTGTACTGGTACATTCACAAAATAAATAAGATTTTAGATTATTCTGTATTCCACA
>NC_091339.1:26532432-26544932 GCF_038502225.1 Cherax quadricarinatus
TTCTCCCTTACTACTCTCTTTACATCATCATTCCACCAATCGCTCCTCTTCCCTCCCGCACCCACTTTCCTGTAACCACAAACTTCTGCTGAACACTCTAACACTACATTTTTAAACCTACCCCATACCTCTTCGACCCCATTGCCTATGCTCTCATTAGCCCATCTGTCCTCCAATAGCTGTTTATATCTTACCCTAACTGCCTCCTCTTTTAGTTTATAAACCTTCACCTCTCTCTTCCCTGATGCTTCTATTCTCCTTGTATCCCATCTACATTTTACTCTCAGTGTAGCTACAACTAGAAAGTGATCTGATATATCTGTGGCCCCTCTATAAACATGTACATCCTGAAGTCTACTCAACAGTCTTTTATCTACCAATACATAATCCAACAAACTACTGTCATTTTGCCCTACATCATATCTTGTATACTTATTTATCCTCTTTTTCTTAAAATATGTATTACCTATAACTAAACCCCTTTCTATACAAAGTTCAATCAAAGGGCTCCCATTATCATTTACACCTGGCACCCCAAACTTACCTACCACACCCTCTCTAAAAGTTTCTCCTACTTTAGCATTCAGGTCCCCTACCACAATTACTCTCTCACTTGGTTCAAAGGCTCCTATACATTCACTTAACATCTCCCAAAATCTCTCTCTCTCCTCTGCATTCCTCTCTTCTCCAGGTGCATACACGCTTATTATGACCCACTTCTCGCATCCAACCTTTACTTTAATCCACATAATTCTTGAATTTACACATTCATATATATACGTATATATATATATACGTATGTATATATATATATACGTATATATATATATACGTATATATATATATACGTATATATATATATACGTATTTATATATATACATATATAATATATATACGTATATATATATATATATACGTATATATATATATATACACGTATATATATATATACGTATATATATATATATACGTATATATATATATACATACATATATATACGTATATATATATATATATACGTATACTATATATATATATATATATATATATATATATATACTATATATATATACGTATGTATATATATACGTATATATATATACGTATATATATATACGTATATATATACATACGTATATATATATACGTATATATATATATATATATATATATATATACGTATATATATATATACGTATATATATGTATACGTGTATATATATATATATATATACTGTGGGAGACGGCCGACTTGTTGAAAAATATATATATACATGTATATATATATATATATATATATATATATATATATATATATATATATATATATATATATATATATATATATATATATATATATATATATATATATATGTATTATATAATGCACAACAGCCACAAGAAGTGAAGTTTCTCAAGGCCTTTCGCACTACAACACCAAGGGTGTCATCGGGAGCACTGCAACAAAAGGAATGGAAAGTGAAATCTGGGTGGGAGTTGGAGAGAAGCTTTCAGCACCATCTCATCTAGATGGTGTCTTCATTTGCAATTGCAATATTATACGCACTCACGCACATGCACACACACTCACACTCATTCCTTTTTACCAGGTAGGAAAACCACTTTTCCCCCCTTCAAAAATAAATGGAAATGAAGGTTGGATGTCCCAAAAAAAAGGAAATGTTCTCCATTATTCACTCATTAATTATCGTGCCAGAAATGTGTAGTCATAAATTAAATGACCTTCTGAAATGTTTCATCCCCACTCCTTCAGAGTGCAGGCAATGTATTCTTCATCTATGAATCTGTCTTGCTAACCAGTCTCTCTGCAACTCTTCATGAATGTTTCATTGCTCACACTTCATCCTAACACATAACCACCACCATGAAAAGGTAAGTTAACCTAGGCTATATTGGTTAATTTTCCTAAGTTTTCACGAACTTATCAGGCTTAGGATGAGACTGTCTTGTGGTTTCTCAGATTTTCTCTTTGACCTGATGATTGAGCTTGTGAAAGCACAAAAAGCCTGCTTATGATATACTGTACCCACGATACACCTGTGACTGGCTTCGACAGTTTTTTTTTTGTTTTTTAACCCTCGCAGCTCAAATGGGTCAGGCTTTTCTGTTGATTGCCTGTTCAACCAGGCTGGGGGGAGGGGGATGGGAAGTAAGTTTAAATCTCTATCCTGCCATGTTATTTTTGAATGATTGACTTGATATATTCTTCTTTATCTATTTTTAATCTTTGCATTTAGTCGGGTTCTGCAGTGTCTTCATCAATTTTTCCCAAGTGTACTGCTCTAATGTTAAAGAAATATTTTCTACTATACTTGTAGCTCATTTGGGTGTGTAACTCTGAGGTCAAACAACAGACTGAATGATACTTCAATTTGATGACTTGGCCCTATTCATTAAGGATCATGTTTGCATGAAAGGTGTTTGAGGGCCTTGTCCCTAACATCTACACTGCTGTAGTAGTTTACTGGGGTGAAAGATGAAGGAGAAAGTGTTTAATAAACCAGATGAACAGTGGGCCATTGTTAAAATTAGAGGATACTTAGTGAACATCCATGGCCCAAGACTTTTATTTATTTACCAGCAGATATAAGAAATACTGCCAGAACTAAGGCAGAGGTTTTCAAGAAGAAACTGGACAGCTTTCTTTTAAAAATACAGATGGCGGTGGGGGCCTTCGAGCCACTAGCACAAGTAGCCTGGTTGATCAGGTGGTCATCAGGAAAGCCTAGCCTCAGGTCGGGCTGTGGGGGTTAGAAGAACCTCCAAATTCGGTGACAGGTAGAACACACGTAAAGCTACATTACAGTGTATCTAGATTATTGCTGTTAGGCAGACCCTTTCGGTGGGATGCAGCAGGGTTGCTGTAAATGATAGTGCTCACTGTCTTGGTATATAAAAGTGGTGTAGCCAGTGGCTAAGTGCTAAATGTTGCAGATTGATGGTGAACTTGTTCCAGAGTGCAATAAAGCTCTTCTCAAAATTTCTTAACTTTGGAGCCTTGCTTGAGTGCTGGGAAAATTTTGTTTGAAATTTTAATATGTCATCTATATTAAAGCGTACTACCTAATTCAAGTAAACTTTAGATCAGTTAAGGGTAATCTATGCAACATTATATTATATAATATTATCACAGTTAGGTAAGATAAAAGTTTTGTTGCAGAATATATACAAAGTTAATTTACATTAATATATTTTATCAGTCTATAAGATACATGCTATTTCTAAGAAAATCTGGCCCTAGCACTCTTCCTGAACCCTTCCATACCATGTAGATGTAGTGGGCAGCTTTATTAATGACCATGTCTCACCCACACAGAGGCTTTATTTTGTTGTGACGAAGTTCCTATGCGGTCCAAACATTGGTGTTAATAAATGTATCCATCACATCGAAGTGTCATTTGCTTTGTCTTATCGGTATTTACATACAATTATAGTTCCACTTCCCCAACTCTTCCAGAAGAGAATTCCTTTTGAGCATCCAGTCAACTATTACTGCTGCTCCATTCATCCTGCCAGAAGCCTTACTGACAGCATCTTGCTGTGAGCACCTCTGGGCTCTTAGTCATTTGTTGTAAACCTCGAGGAAAACCTGAACGATCTGAAGAGGATGAAACATTATGCAATTTAAATGTTAATAATGCCTTTTACCATCTCACAAGGTGTCTTCACTAATGTAATTCCTGAGGAGTTTTCCTGAAGTTATTATTCGGGAAAACTCACTTCCTCTCACAAGATAATTAATGGAAGGATAAAAAAAAAAATGCTGCCAGTTAGACAAAGTAAAGACTGTAGAACATTACCTGCAATCCTACATTTGTTTAAGAGAGATGATTGACATTCACCATCCCAAGTTTCTTAAAAGTGTAATTGAAACAAATATGCTACCCCTAAAGACTACCAACAGTCCCATCGAGACGGTCCCATAGTAAAGAAGTAGAAGTAGAGTATCCTTTTGATAGTGATGGATATTGGAAGGCTAGAGCTTGTCTTCACAGCGATGAGAATCCCACATATCAATTTCTTAATGGCTGCCCTTGACTCCTTCCATGGCACTTGCCTCGGCCTTCAGGCTGCTGGTATTGGTTAAGCCCCTCATCTGGCTGCCCATCCTTACCGAACACAGGTGCATCTGTGGTAGTACATCAGCATACCAATTGTTCCTAAATTGTTTTATTTGCCATTTCTTGGAAGAAAAAACATAGAAAAAGGGGTCACTAATATTAAAAGCCTCATCACATCCTTCTGCCCATCACAATGAAATATCATTTATGCAGAGCCAGTAGCAGCCAAAAGCATTCAAGAGTCTTCATCAGGCTAAACTGAACTGATGGTAAGCAGATATTTGATTTTTTAACCAGTTTATATCTAAGGTATACCACCACCCCATTGGTTGGGACCCACATCAGTCAACTATTAGGTACTTATTTGTTGTTAGGTGAACAAGAGCTGCAAATGTAGGGAGACTTTGCCATATGTCTTGCTAACGCGACGGGCTGGAGTTTTGAGACTCTATGACCGCGGGTTCAATCCCGGCCGGGGGTATGGTTTGGGGTCTTTTAGGTTGTCAGCTGAATGATCTTCCATGAAGTTAAAGGTAGCCTGCTGTAGGAAGAAGAGAAGACCCTCAAATATTATAGGTAAATTGAACATTGCTACAGCTTTACTTCACCTTTGGACATAGAGAAATGTTCGTGAAAGTTCTTAATAATTTAATACAGGTCGGCCATCACTAATCCAGCAATCAGTTATCTGGTTCCATCAGTAATCCGGCACTAATTTCAGCTAGCATAATTTCAAATTTCATCATTATACTGTCTCAAATCATTATATTGACTCAAATTTCATCATTATACTGAAATTATGCAGGTGGTTGTAATTCCACAGCAGCAAGACGGTAGAGGAGAAAACAGTGATGAAAATGATGAAGATGTAGCAGAAAGAGTCTCTATTGATAGATTAATTAGGTGTATTCTAACCTAACCACTTTGTAATCCGGCAAACTCATTAATCCGACACGCTACAGGTCCCAATGATACCAGATTAATGGTGGCTGACCTGTAATAAAAAAAAATATTAAATTTATGTTCAAGAGTGGCAGTATATTAGGTATATTCACTCAACTCTTGAAAGAATTAACAGATCAACACACACACACATACGCGATGTAGTGGAGGCAGGAACTATACATAGTTTTAAGACGAGGTATGATAAAGCTCATGGAGAAGGGGGGGAGAGGACCTAGTAGCGGTCGGTGAAGAGGCGGGGCCAGGAGCTGAGTCTTGACCCCTGCAACCACATTTAGGTGAGTACAATTAGGTGAGTACACACACACATGCACATGCACACGCACGCGTGCGCACACAGACCTGGTCCAGCAATTGGCTCCTGGAGTTCAAGGGCAAAGAAGACCACAGATGGAGTACAGTCTAGGGGGCCAGAGACTACAGACCTCACTCAAGGAAAAAGATCTTGGGGTGAGTGTAACACCAGGCACATCTGAAGAGCACATCAACCAAATAACGGCTGCAGCATATGGGCGCCTAGCAAACCTCAGAACAGCATTCCGACATCTTAATAAGGAATCGTTCAGGACCCTGTACACCGTGTATGTTAGGCCCATATTGGAGTATGCGGCACCAGTTTGGAATCCACACCTAGCCAAGCATGTAAAGAAACTAGAGAAAGTGCAAAGGTTTGCAACAAGACTAGTCCCAGAGCTAAGAGGTATGTCCTATGAGGAGAAGTTAAGGGAAATCAACTTGACGACACTGGAGGACAGGAGAGATAGGGGGGGACATGATAACGATTTACAAAATACTGAGAGGAATTGACAAGGTGGACAAAGACAGGATGTTCCAGAGACTGGACACAACAACACGGGGACACAGTTGGAAGCTGAAGACACAGATGAATCAAAGGGATGTTAGGAAGTATTTCTTCAGCCACAGAGTAGTCAGGAAGTGGAATAGTTTAGGAAGCGATGTAGTGGAGGCAGGATCCATACATAGCTTTAAGCAGAGGTACGATAAAGCTCATGGTTCAGGGTGAGTGACCTAGTAGCGACCAGTGAAGAGATGGGGCCAGGAGCTTGGACTCGACCCCTGCAACCTCAACTAGGTGAGTACAGACACACAGACACAGACACACACACACACACACACACAGACACACACACACACACACACACAGACACACACACACACACACACACACACACACACACACACACACACACACACACACACACACACAGACACACACACACACAGACACACACAGACACACACACACAGACACACACACACAGACACACACACACAGACACACACAGACACACACACACACACAGGGACACAGACACAAGAGGTCACAATTGGAAGTTGAAGACTCAGATGAATCAAAGGGATGTTAGGAAGTATTTCTTCAGTCATAGAGTAGTCAGGCCATGGAATAGCCTAGAAAGTGATGTGGTGGAGGCAGGAACCATACATAGTTTTAAGGTGAGGTATGATAGAGCTCATGGGGCAGGGAGAGAGAGGACCTAGTAGCAATCAGCGAAGAGGCGGGGCCAGGAGCTGTGAATCGACCCCTGCAACCACAAATAGGTGAGTACAAATAGGTGAGTACACACACACACACACACACACACACACACACACACACACACACAGACACACACAGACACACACACAGACACACACAGACACACACAGACACACACACAGACACACACAGACACACACACAGACACACACACACACACACACACACACACACACACACACACACACAGAGACACACACACACACACAGACACACACACACACAGACACACACACACAGACACACACACACAGACACACACACACACACACACACAGACACACACACACACAGACACACACACACACAGACACACACACACACAGACACACACACACACAGACACACACACACACAGACACACACAGACACACACACACACAGACACACACACACACAGACACACACACACAGACACACACACACACAGACACACACACACACAGACACACACACACACAGACACACACACACACAGACACACACACACACAGACACACACACACACAGACACACACACACACACACACACACACACACACACACACACACACACACACACACACACACACACACACAGACACACACACAGACACACACACAGACACACACACACACACACACACACACACACACACACACACACACACACACACACACACACACACACACACACACACACACACACACACACACACACACACACACACACACACACACAGATAGGGGGGACATGATAACGACATACAAAATACTGAGAGGAATTGACAAGGTGGACAAAGGATGTTCCAGAGATTGGACACAGTAACAAGGGGACACAGTTGGAAGCTGAAGACACAGATGAATCACAGGGATGTTAGGAAGTATTTCTTCAGCCACAGAGTAGTCAGTAAGTGGAATAGTTTGGGAAGCGATGTAGTGGAGGCAGGATCCATACATAGCTTTAAGCAGAGGTATGATAAAGCTCACGGCTCAGGGAGAGTGACCTAGTAGCGATCAGTGAAGAGGCGGGGCCAGGAGCTCGGACTCGACCCCCGCAACCTCAACTAGGTGAGTACAACTAGGTGAGTACACACACACACACACACACACACAGGGGTCAGTTCTAGGACCAGTGCTATTTTTGATGTATGTGAACGACATGATGGAAGGAATAGACTCTGAAGTGTCCCTGTTCGCAGATGACGTGAAGTTGATGAGAAGAATTAAATCGGACGAGGATGAGGCAGGACTGCAAAGAGACCTGGACAGGCTGGACATGTGGTCCAGCAACTAGCTTCTCGAATTCAATCCAGCCAAATGCAAAGTCATGAAGATTGGGGAGCGGCAAAGAAGACCGCAGACAGAGTATAGGCTAGGTGGACAAAGACTACAGACCTCACTCAGGGAGAAAGACCTTGGGGTGACCATAACACCGAGCACATCACTGGAGGCACACATCAACCAAATAACTGCTGCAGCATACGGGCGCCTGGCAAACCTGAGAATAGCGTTCCGATACCTTAATAAGGAATCGTTCAAGACACTGTACACTGTGTATGTTAGGCCCATACTGGAGTATGCAGCACCAGTCTGGAACCCACACCTGGTCTAGCACTTCAAGAAGTTAGAGAAAATACAAAGGTTTGCAACAAGGCTAGTCCCAGAGCTCAAGGGAATGTCGTACGAGGAAAGGTTAAGGGAAATCGGACTGATGACACTGGAGGACAGAAGGGTCAGGGGAGACATGATAACGACATACAAGATACTGCAGGGAATAGACAAGGTGGACAGAGATAGGATGTTCCAGAGAGGGGACACAGGGACAAGGGGTCACAACTGGAAGCTGAAGACTCAGACGAGTCACAGGGACGTTAGGAAGTATTTCTTCAGTCATAGAGTTGTCAGCAAGTGGAATAGCCTAGCAAGTGAAGTAGTGGAGGCAGGAACCATACATAGTTTTAAGAAGAGGTATGACAAAGCTCAGGAAGCAGAGAGAGAGAGGATCCAGTAGCGATCAGTGAAGAGGCGAGGCCAGGAGCTGAGTCTCGATCCCTGCAACCACAATTAGGTGAGTACACACAGACACACACACAGACACACACAAACACACACACACAGACACACACACACACACACAGACACACACACACAGACACACACACACACACACAGACACACACACAGACAGACACACACACACAGAGACACACACACACAGAGACACACACACACAGAGACACACACACACACACAGACACACACACACAGAGACACACACACACAGAGACACACACACACAGAGACACACACACACAGAGACACACACACACAGAGACACACACACACAGACACACACACACAGACACACACACACACACACACACACACACACACACACACACACACACACACACACACACACACACACACACACACACACACACACACACACACACATTCTCACGCTCACATTCACACTGACACTTGCGCGCGCGCACATATGCAGGCACACACACATGCACACACATACACTTTTTTTTTTTAACTCTGGAGGGGGTAAGGTGTGTGAAATCAAATGAGTGTTAAATTATGAGGATGTGGAACTGTGCAGGAGGAACACTTGACACTTGTTGAGAATATTATTTGGTTTTGTGCTGGCATATTTGCTCTGTTCTTGTACAACTCTTTTGCAAAAATTGTCATAGGATAGGCATACTGAGGTTTCTGTTCACTGGCTTCTGTGCACTGTTGGAAGCCACTTTTAGTCCTGTACCTTTTTTTTTGTGACAAGTTTTGTGTCTTGTGATATATTTTTTTCGTAAGGTATGAATGACTGTCCTGATGAAGTATGTATGGTGTTGCGAGTACTGTAAGTGCATTAGCGTTCCCAAATTCTAGTGTTTAGATTGCATGATCTTAGCAATATACTGTTTGTCACAACTATCACAGGGAATAGTGTATGATCCTGTACTAATGTTGTGTACTGGTTGGTGAAGTCTCTAATAGCTCTGGCACTACTGTCAGAGAAAGCAAATAGTTGCATTTGTCTTATCGTTTTAGTGACAGCTGGCCAACATCTATTTGTTCTCAGTTGATACAGAGGCAGGCCAGCTATAGGAAAGATTGCATACAATGCTTTAGTGACTGGGATTCCTATGGTTTGGTTTCTTGGTGATCCCAAGTGCCCCTCTTTATTCGAGAATCTCATATGGCTGGATTCTTCAGTAATCGGTCTTCTCCTGTTACTGGTTCTGGGACAGCCTTTATGGATTGGTATACTTAAATGTCCTCCTGAGGGTCCTTTAGTCCTTCAACTTCAAAATAGTTACAGAACCTCTATTTTGGAGTTTGATTTGGACACTTCACTCTGAGAGTATTTAATTCCAGCTCAGTTACAACCCTCAGGTTCTTGGACATATATCTTTCTCTTCTTCCTTGGAGAAAATCCCATGATTTATACAAGAGAGTACCTCTCCCTCCCCTTGCAGTTGTGAGATGATTTACACTGGTGGGAGGTGGTGCATGGCCATTTATTTTCTCGGGAAGCGGTGAAGTCATTTTTGGAGAATGCAGCTGTATTATGTCAAGTCCTCCTTTGTATACTGTACCTCTGCATAAGTGACAATACCCATCAGTTCTGACCCATACAAGGGCTTTCCACACTAACAGGCGGGACCTCTTCCACACCCTTCAAAGCTTTGAAGATTTAGAACCCTCTGTATAGGCATATTCATTAACTGAAACTGTCTACACTGTTGCTTTCCTGTCAACCTTGGGTCTCTAGGTCTTCCCAGAAGCACCTTCTTTTTCCCTTCCAGTACATTCAGGTCTACTTTTCTCTGCATGTGTTAGTGAAGAGTATCTTGTTTCAGATTGGCATGTTAATTTTCCCAGGATATATCCTCATGCCTTCATCTGATTGATTTCAACATAGAGATGTAACTTTTTCTACATCCTTCTAGATGGAGTCCTGGCTCCTTGTCCTTTGCAGCTAGAACTCCATAGGAATCTTCTCCGGGAATATGGCTGACCAGTAGGTTGCTCTTTGCTTTTTTTTTTTTTTTTTACACTGGTCTATTTTCGAAGTTCATTCTGCGTTACCTCTCATCTTCATCTTTGAGCAATAGGTTTTTCAGTGTTACCTTCAGGTTTCCGGCTGTGATGGATATGTGGGGCAGCGGGCCTCCAGCAGCAACAGCCTGGTTGACCAGGTAAGCACCAGACGAGCCTGGCCCATGGCTGGGCTCAGAGAGTAGATAAACTCTCGAAACTCTTCAAAGGTATATCAAAGGTATTTGTCCCCAGAGTCCGCTCGATCGGTGACACACACTTGCCTGATTTACCGTACAATGTGCTTTAATACTTGTTTCACTTCAGTGTCAGTGCAAATACAGCTGCTTTAGCATTTTTCCAAGTCTGGTACTCGTGAGAGAAATGCACAGAAAATAGTATTTGTCATTTGCAAGGCTTGCATCCAGTGGATCTCTCTCATTATTCAAGTCTGTTTCAGAACTGGAATGGGAGTTCCAAAGAGTTCTCTTCTGCTTTTTGGGTGTCTTCCATGATCCAAGGCTCTCCCAAGGACACATTTGGCATTTGGACATCTAACATCAATATGGTCAAACTTGGGTTAACACCTGTTCCTTTCACCTCTGGCATTTGTGTCCAGCCTCTATTTTTGGATACATACAGTGTGATATTTACATGTCCTCCCATACAGTGGTACCATTGCAATCCCATCTTGTCTACCACAGCATCCAGCCTAGGGTTCCTGAAGGCTGCTTGGATGACATAAGCATTGAATGGAGCTGTTTTCTCATTCATGGACACACACTTGTGCTCTAGACAGTGTTATTGTAGCTCATTCTTTGGTAAGATACGTTTAATTTTACCTGGCAGTGTTTTGACATTGGAGGCATTCATCATGGCTTTCCTAGGACAGGGGACAATCCCCGGGTCATCTTGTTCCATCCAAGGACACAAGCTATCCCAGATTTGTTCTTACCAGTTTCCTCATTACAGAGTAACCTTCACAGCCCGCCGAGCTGGATCTTCGCTGAGGCAATGGGATCTGCAGTGGCTTCTGGAGACATTCCTGCATGCCAATTCCTCAGACATGGTGTGTCCCCTTTGAGGTGCGTACTCTCCAGGGACTGCTTCACCACTTGTCATCACCAATGATCTCCAGTTAGTTTATTCCATGTTATAACTTATGCTGTGACATAGTCTCAGCTTTGTTATTTGATCATGCTTTGAGGGGATTCCCTTATTCTTTTTCGTTTGCCCTGTGATATTTCACTGAGCCAAGAGAGGTTCACACTCATCTCCAGGCATCTAGCCCGGTGCAACCAGGGCTATAAAGAGGTACAGTCAAATCATCATCCCACCTGGGTCTTGAGTCTGTAATCAAGCAAGGTACTCTCCCAGCATAATTATCAAGAAGTGTCTGGCAGATGTATTGTAGTTGGATGTTTATTCATCATCAGTTGATCTCTTTACCCTGTTATTGGTTGCATCCATGTATTTTGGGGCACATACGTGGCTGTATCTGAAGTGACTTGCCTCCCTTTATGATTGATTCTGTTCCATGGTATATATGTAGTATTGAAGGTTTGCTGAAGCTAGAAGGTTGGTTTCTGGTGATTCCTGTAACTGGTTATGGGGTTTTGCTCAGGGTTCATAATGAGATCCTCTGCAGTGTACCTAGGTCAACAAGCTTTTAGCAGTTTGGTAGAAATTATCCTTCCTATAGCTGAAGATTCCATTTTTGTTACTGGCATAATTGGCTTCTGTGTTAAGTGTTGGTAATGCAGTTCCAGGTTGGGCCACCATGGCATCACCACAGTATGAATGCATATTTTGAAATATGAGAAATGGACATTTCTCAAGGGC
>NC_091339.1:26549932-26644932 GCF_038502225.1 Cherax quadricarinatus
CATCACTGTCTTGCCAGAAGGGTGCTTATCACTACAGTTTTTAAACTGCAACATTAACACCCCTCCTTCAGAGTGCAGGCACTGTACTTCCCATCTCCAGGACTCAAGTCCAGCCTGCCAGTTTCCCTGAACCCCTTCATAAATGTTACTTTGCTCACACTCCAACAGCACGTCAAGTATTAAAAACCATTCGTCTCCATTCACTCCTATCAAACACGTTCACGCATGCCTGCTGGAAGTCCAAGCCCCTCGCACACAAAACCTCCTTTACCCCCTCCCTCCAACCTTTCCTAGGCCGACCCCTACCCCGCCTTCCTTCCACTACAGACTGATACACTCTTGAAGTTATTCTGTTTCGCTCCATTCTCTCCACATATCCGAACCACCTCAACAACCCTTCCTCAGCCCTCTGGACAACAGTTTTGGTAATCCCGCACCTCCTCCTAACTTCCAAACTACGAATTCTCTGCATTATATTCACACCACACATTCCTCTCAGACATGACATCTCCACTGCCTCCAGCCTTCTCCTCGCTGCAACATTCATCACCCATGCTTCACACCCATATAAGAGTGTTGGTAAAACTATACTCTCATTCATTCCCCTCTTTGCCTCCAAGGACAAAGTTCTTTGTCTCCACAGACTCCTAAGTGCACCACTCACCCTTTTCCCCTCATCAATTCTATGATTCACCTCATCTTTCATAGACCAATCCGCTGACACGTCCACTCCCAAATATCTGAATACATTCACCTCCTCCATACTCTCTCCCTCCAATCTGATATCCAATCTTTCATCACCTAATCTTTTTGTTATCTTCATAACCTTGCTCTTTCTGGTATTCACTTTCAATTTTCTTCTTTTGCACACCCTACCAAATTCATCCACCAATCTCTGCAACTTCTCTTCAGAATCTCCCAAGAGCACAGTGTCATCAGCAAAGAGCAACTGTGACAACTCCCACTTTATGTGTGATTCTTTATCTTTTAACTCCACGCCTCTTGCCAAGACCCTCGCATTTACTTCTCTTACAACCCCATCTATAAATATATTAAACAACCACGGTGACATCACACATCCTTGTCTAAGGCCTACTTTTACTGGGAAATAATTTCCCTCTTTCCTACATACTCTAACTTGAGCCTCACTATCCTCGTAAAAACTCTTCACTGCTTTCAGTAACCTACCTCCTACACCATACACCTGCAACATCTGCCACATTGCCCCCCTATCCACCCTGTCATATGCCTTTTCCAAATCCATAAATGCCACAAAGACCTCTTTAGCCTTATCTAAATACTGTTCACTTATATGTTTCACTGTAAACACCTGGTCCACACACCCCCTACCTTTCCTAAAGCCTCCTTGTTCATCTGCTATCCTATTCTCCGTCTTACACTTTTTTTTTTTTTTTTTCAACAAGTCGGCCGTCTCCCACCGAGGCAGGGTGACCCAAAAAAAAGAAAGAAAATCCCCAAAAAGAAAATACTTTCATCATCATTCAACACTTTCACCACACTCACACATTATCACTGCTTTTGCAGAGGTGCTCAGAAATACAACAGTTTAGAAGCATTTACGTATAGAGATACACAACATATCCCTCCAAACTACCAATATCTTACTCTTAATTCTTTCAATAATAACTCTACCATACACTTTGCCAGGTATACTCAACAGACTTCTCCCCCTATAATTTTTGCACTCTCTTTTATCCCCTTTGCCTTTATACAAAGGAACTATGCATGCTCTCTGCCAATCCCTAGGTACCTTACCCTCTTCCATACATTTATTAAATAATTGCACCAACCACTCCAAAACTATATCCCCACCTGCTTTTAACATTTCTATCTTTATCCCATCATTCCCGGCTGCCTTACCCCCTTTCATTTTACCTACTGCCTCATGAACTTCTCCCACACTCACAACTGGCTCTTCCTCACTCCTACAAGATGTTGTTCCTCCTTGCCCTATACACGAAATCACAGCTTCCCTATCTTCATCAACATTTAACAATTCCTCAAAATATTCCCTCCATCTTCCCAATACCTCTAACTCCCCATTTAATAACTCTCCTCTCCTATTTTTAACTGACAAATCCATTTGTTCTCTAGGCTTTCTTAACTTGTTAATCTCCCTCCAAAACTTTTTCTTATTTTCAACAAAATTTGTTGATAACATCTCACCCACTCTCTCATTTGCTCTCTTTTTACATTGCTTCACCACTCTCTTAACCTCTCTCTTTTTCTCCATATACTCTTCCCTCCTTTCATCACTTCTACTTTGTAAAAACTTCTCATATGCTAACTTTTTCTCCCTTACTACTCTCTTCACATCATCATTCCACCAATCGCTCCACACATTCCCAAACTCATCCACTAACCTTTGCAATTTTTCTTTAGAATCTCCCATAAGCACAGTATCATCAGCAAAAAGTAACTGTGTTAATTCCCATTTTGAATTTGATTCCCCATAATTTAATCCCTCCCCTCTCCCGAACACCCAAGCATTTACTTCTTTTACAACCCCATCTATAAATATATTAACCATGTTGACATTACACATCCCTGTCTAAGACCTACTTTTACCAGGAAGTAGTCTCCCTCTCTTCTACACACCCTAACCTGAGCCTCAGTATCCTCTTAAAAACTCTTTACAGTATTTAGTAACTTACCACCTATTCCGTATACTTGCAACATCTGCCACATTGCTCCCCTATCCACTCTATCATATGCCTTTTCTAAATCCATAAAGGCAATAAAAACTTCCCTACCTTTATCTAAATACTGTTCACATATATGCTTCAATGTAAACACTTGATCTACACATCCCCTACCCACTCTGAAGCCTCCCTGCTCATCCGCAATCCTACATTCTGTCTTACCTCTAATTCTTTCAATTATAACCCTACCGTATACTTTTCCTGGTATACTCAGTAAACTTATTCCTCTATAATTTTTACAATCTCTCTTGTCCCCTTTCCCTTTATATAAAGGGACTATACATGCTCTCCGCCAATCCCTAGGTACCTTCCCCTCTTTCATACATTTATTAAACAAAAGTAGCAACCACTCCAACACTATATCCCCCTCTGCTTTTAACATTTCTGTCATGATCCCATCAGTTCCAGCTGCTTTACCCCCTTTCATTCTACGTAATGCCTCACGTACCTCCACCACACTTACATTCTGCTCTTCTTCACTCCTAAAAGATGGTATACCTCCCTGGCCAGTGCATGAAATTACCACCTCCCTTTCTTCCTCAGCATTTAAAAGTTCCTCAAAATATTCTCGCCATCTACCTAATACCTCCCTTTCCCCATCTACTAATTCCCCTATTCTGTTTTTAACTGACAAATGCATACTTTCCCTAGGCTTTCTTAACTTGTTTAACTCTCTCCAAAATTTTTTCTTATTTTCATTAAAATTTCTTGACAGTGCCTCTCCCACTCTATCATCTGCTCTCCTTTTGCACTCTCTCACCACTCTCTTCACCTTTCTTTTACTCTCCATATACTCTGCTCTTCTTATAACACTTCTGCTTTGTAAAAACCTCTCATAAGCTACCTTTTTCTCTTTTTTCACACCCTTTACTTCATCATTCCACCAGTCACTCCTCTTTCGTCCTGCCCCCACCCTCCTATAACCACAAACTTCTGCCCCACATTCTAATACTGCATTTTTAAAACTATTCCAACCCTCTTCAAACCCCCCCCCCCCCCCCCACTACTCATCTTTGCACTAGCCCACCTTTCTGCCAATAGTCGCTTATATCTCACCCGAACTTCCTCCTCCCTTAGTTTATACACTTTCACCTCCCTCTTACTTGTTGCCACCTTCCTCTTTTCCCATCTACCTCTTACTCTAACTGTAGCTACAACTAAATAATGATCTGATATATCAGTTGCCCCTCTATAAACATGTACATCCTGGAGCCTACCCATCAACCTTTTATCCACCAATACATAATCTAACAAACTACTTTCATTACGTGCTACATCATACCTTGTATATTTATTTATCCTCTTTTTCATAAAATATGTATTACTTATTACTAAATTTCTTTCTACACATAGCTCAATTAAAGGCTCCCCATTTACATTTACCCCTGGCACCCCAAATTTACCTACTACTCCCTCCATAACATTTTTACCCACTTTAGCATTGAAATCCCCAACCACCATTACTCTCACACTTGATTCAAAACTCCCCACGCATTCACTCAACATTTCTCAGAATCTCTCTCTCTCTCCTCTACACTTCTCTCTTCTCCAGGTGCATACACACTTACTATAACCCACTTTTCACATCCAATCTTTATTTTACTCCACATAATCCTTGAATTTATACATTTGTAGTCCCTCTTTTCCTGCCATAGCATATCCTCCAACATTATTGCTACTCCTTCTTTAGCTCTAACTCTATTTGAAACCCCTGACCTAATCCCATTTATTCCTCTCCATTGAAACTCTCCCACCCCCTTCATATATATATATATATGTATATATATATACAGTCGACCCCCGCATAATGATTACCTCCGAATGTGACCAATTATGTAAGTGTATTTATGTAAGTGCGTTTGTACGTGTATGTTTGGGGGTCTGAAATGGACTAATCTACTTCACAATATTTCTTATGGGAACAAATTCGGTCAGTACTGGCACCTGAACATACTTCTGGAGTGAAAAAATATCGTTAACCGGGGGTCCACTGTATATATATATATATATATATATATATATATATATATATATATGTATATATATGTATATATCTATATATATATATATATATATATATATATATATTATATATATATATATATTATATATATATATATATATATATATATATATATATATATATATATATATATTTATTTATTATTATTTATATATTTATTATTATTTATTTTTTTATTTATTTTAACACACTGGCCATCTCCCATCAAAGTAGGGTGACCTGAAAAAGAAACACTTGCACTATCATTTACTTCATCACTGTCTTGCCAGAGGTGTACCGATACGTACGTCAGTTCAGATGACCCTCCGGACTGCAGATATCCCCACATGAGCCCTCCTTTGGAGTGCAGGCAATACACTTCCCACCTCCATATGACAACACATGTGATCCATAAAGAGCCAAGATTTTTTTTTGTGAATATTTTTGTCAATTAATCATAATTTAATTTTTTACATTTGTTGATCAAATTACGCCAAGCTGTTAGTAATGCACCACACTTACTCTTAACTACTGTACCATATAATAAAAATGAATAGATTTAATGAAGTAGCATCTGAGAGAAAAAATAAATATGGGAGGTTTAGTGTACTTGCCTATTTGTGTGCCCATGTGCATACCTGTGTGTGTGTGTGCATGTGTATGTGTGTGTGTATATGGTGCATGCATGTTTGTGTGCATGTGTACACACCAGTGACAGTTGAGGGCTGTAGTGACATAACAGTTCCATTGATCCACTAGAATTCATTATACCATCCTATTCAGGGCAGAGGTGCCCTACTACCATCCTCCAGAACTTAACTGAATCCTTTAAATGTTATTCACTTTGCTCTCAGTTCAACTGACATAAAATCCCAAAGATCACTTAGCTCCTCTCAGTCTGTGATGTGCAGTTGGTTCAGTGGAGCAGTGGAATTGCTTAAAATAGGACTCGAAGTTTACAAAATCGCCAATTCATAAATTGTGCTCAGGCTCCTGATGCTGCATCTATGTAATTCTGCGAGTTTTCCATCAAATTTCATAGTTTTGGTGTCATTACATTCAGAAAAAGATTCTCTTACCTTTTCAGAAGATATTTTTTTTTCTTTTAAGAGTGGACACTGGGAGCATTATTAATTTTGGGGGTCTGGAAAAGCTAAGCATTATGACTGAAGCTGCATTTATTGCAAGATAACCACTGGCAGAGCATAGCTGTAGTAGTTACTACTTACCCCATGAAAAACTGTCAGGCAGAGCATAGCTGTGGTGGATACCACTTACCCCATGAAAAGCTGCCAGGCATTATGGAGAAGGTAGGCAGATAGATTTTTGGGTCCCTAACATGGAACACAAAAGGTAATACTAAACAGAGCAAAATCCAGTATCAGTGAGGTAAACAGCTCAGTTCCCCAAAGCACTGTCCCGGCACCTCTGCTGTTTCTCATGCTTATAGAATAGATAAAAACACCCATTACAGTTTTGTATCATTATTTGCAAATGACACTAAAATAAGCATGAAAGCCACTACAGTAGAAGACACTGAAAAATTACAGGAAGATATAAGTGATGTTTTCCATTGGGCAGTGGAGAGCAACATGATGTTCAATGGTGATAAGTTGCAGCTGCTTAGGTGTAGAAAGAATAAAGAACTCTAAAGGAACATTGTATACAAAACTCAAGAGGATCATCAAATGGAATGTAAGGAACAATTGAAACACTTGGAAATAACAATGTCAGCTGGCCTTTCAAAAAACATAATAAGGCAAAGGACATGATAGCCAGGAGAATGACAGGGTGGGTATTGAGAACCTTCAAAACAAGGGAAATAATGCCATTGGGGATACTTTTCAAATCGCTAGCGCTCCCTCATTTGGAATATTGCTCAGTGTTGATGGCCCCATTCAAGGCAGGGGAAATATCAGAGCTTGAACAAATACAGAGATTGTTTATGGCCCATATAGAGCCAGTAAAGCATTTAAATTACTGGGAATGCCTTATGTGTACTCACTGGAGTGGAGGAGAGATGTATGATAATATATACGTACCTGGAAAGTACTCAAGGGCCTGGTCCCAAATATTCACACTGCCATAACATAAGTGAAAGATATGGCAGGAAATGCAAAATAAACCCCAGTGACCCTAAACCCAAAACAGCTAGTTGAAATAAGAGCCCATTGAAATAAGCACAGAGTGAACTAAGAAGCAAGTATTGTTCATAAAGTAAGCCTTTCCCCTTCCCGTATCCACGGATTCAGGAAGGGGAAGGGTTTCAGTTATCCGTGGCCTGAAAATGTCCCTTAATTTTGCTTAATAATGGTTTCAGAGCCCAAAAGTAGTGATGCTGGCAGTTCTTCAAAGCCTGAGAGAAGCTGTGAAGTGCTTCCCATCAGCAAAAATGTGCTAATTCTTGACTTATTGTGCATAACTTATCAGTTGAACTTTATGATAGGTATATATATATGTAAATGAAAAGCAACATATATAGGGTTCATTACTATCCACAGTTTCAAGTATGCATGGAACTTATCCCCAGTGGATGGGGGGGACTACTGTAATCACGACCTGACCAGTTATCTCCCTGAGTTTTAAAAGAATGTGTAGAATTTATCTGCTCAGTAAATTATGCCAACAAGGTATGCTAGTGTCTAAATAGAAACTGACAGATATTGTGATGATATTTTTAAAAAGGTGAAAGGAAAACCCTTTATGTGCCTAAGTGTATAATAGGATTGTGGTTAAGATTCTGGAAAAATCTATTAGAGAAAAGTGAATAGAATACTTGGGGATGCAAAACCAACTGAACTGCCATATAGTTCAGTTTCAGATCAAACAAATTTTATGTCATCAATAAAGGTTCCTTTGATAGTTACACAAATTATAAATAAAAACGATGCATTGTTTGATGGCATATACAGTAGACCGTTATATTACATGTATTTATTTTCCACGTTTTTGGCTATTACATTATTGAAAAATTACGGCATAATTTTATATAGCACTTCATTAAATTAACTTTACACGGTTTAGTTTCTTCAGTTTGTTGGCGGGGAAAAAAATCGGAGCATCAGCTGCAGGGGTATTTCCCAAGTTTCTGGAATAAATTTAACATTGCAGATGCCATCATCTATGTTAGAAGTGCATGGAATGAAGTCCCCCAGTCAACATTAAATGCAGGCTGGGGAAAGTTATGGCCTTCTATAGTTAATTCTTTCACTGGTTTCCCCTCACTTGTGAGTCAGGTGCAGGAAATTGTTTAGCTGGCAAGGAGAGTACCAGGTGATGGCTTTGAAGATGTGAAGGAAAAAGATGTGCATGAGCTCTTAGATGATGATGATGAAGACAGGAGTCCCGAGGAAATATTGGTAGAGCTCAATGCACAGATACAAAGGATCCAGATAAGTGATGATGACAATGATGATGATGATGAAGAACCTCAAGAAAAACAGTTAACATTGCAGCAGTAATGTGAGCAGTTCCACGTTGCTGCTAAACTAGCAGACTTTTTTTAGTGAAGAGGGCCCTGACAAATCTAGAAGCAGTGCTTTGAAACAGGGTCTAGAGCAGCTGATGATGCCTTACCATCAGCTGTATAATGTAATGCATGGTAAAAGCTCAGAGATCCATTACATAATTTATGCACACCTCAGTACAACCATCTGCTTCAGCGCCAGAATTTCAACCATCCACCTCAGCTGGCAAGCATCCTCCTCAGCCCAGTCGGGCCATACCATGCATCTCCATTCTCTTCACAATCATTGACATACACCAGGAACTACAATTTAAGGTAAATAATATTTCTGTTGCATTTGTAGTCTTAAGCAGTAAAAAAAAAAACATTATTTTTATTTTTGTAAAATCTGGAGGTCTAAAAAAAAAAAGTTGTTTGGGAGGGGGGTCCCAGGAACATAACCCTGTTTTTCTCCTTAAATTCTTCAGTTTATCTAACATGGATTTACCTAACCCGGCATTTTCTGGAACGTAACTTCCATGTACTATAATGGTCTACTGTATTTTGATTTCAAGAAGGTTTTTAAAACCTACATGGAAACCTCAAAATATCTGAGATATGAAAAGCAAGCTATTACAGTGGATCCTCACTAGGAACATACCTTGATGCTGGCTAGGGCTCTAGATCCAAGGAATTGGATTAAATTAAAAAGCAGTTTTACTCCCATTTCTCAAACACACTATGATCCCTATGGGTATCATGTTTCTCTTAATGTAATAATAATAATAATATAGATGAACATTTTGTTCACTGCTATAAGGAGAACAGTGATGAAAAAATTCCCCCTTGAGGCAAAACAGTTGCCATTTGAATTCCCATTAGTTTCAGTGCTGGTCCCAATTCTTTTAATTTACAAAAAATGTTTGGCCAAGATGAAAAAAATTGGTAAGACTTTATTACCATCAGTAGGAAGAAGAGGAAGCTACTTGTGTAAGATAAGAGAAAGAGGTACCAAAAGGTACCTGTAAAGAAAAACTGCATGTATACAGTTTTTCTTTACAGGTTGGGAGCACCATGGCAAGGTAGCTCAAAGAGAGTAGTAAGTGCAATAGTCACTAAAAACTGTAAAGCATCATATGATTGAACACTGAGGCCAGAACAACACTAGCATAGTTCTGTTCCACCAGCTGTGAATATCTATTCTTGCAGTGAGTTGTTTTATGTGTGATGTAATCCATCTGCTCTCAGTGTCAAAAAATATTCGAAAAAAAAAGATTGTTTCTTACCAAAGTCTTA
This sequence comes from Cherax quadricarinatus, assembly GCF_038502225.1. Taxonomy (NCBI): domain Eukaryota; kingdom Metazoa; phylum Arthropoda; class Malacostraca; order Decapoda; family Parastacidae; genus Cherax; species Cherax quadricarinatus. The sequence continues at coordinate 26,559,399 of NC_091339.1, forward strand.
AGAATATTTTTTTTATTGTTTTAAAGAAAAAAAAATTGCAATCAGTACTTACTGAGATATAGAGGCGTGAAGTTGACAGCAAGTAAACCGCTTACGGCAACATCAGTGACTGCCGCTCAGTCAGTAATATTATTTTTACTTTTATTCTATTTTTTATTTTCTAATACTGTATTTTATTTTTTCAAGCAACTTTTGTGGCCTGTGAGACCAATATAATGCATAATGTATATATATCCACTCGTATGCAACGCAATAACCGCACAAACATTGTTATCATTATATTGTTTACACAAACCCACGCTGCCTTCCCCATCCACATTGTCGTCTGCACCACCCATGCTGTCTTTCCCACCCACACCATCATCCCCACCATCCATGCTGCCTTGCCCACCCACACCATCCCCACCATCTATGCTGCCTTCCCCACCACTCACGCTGTCTTTCCTACACCCACACTGCCTGCCCCACACCCACACTGCCTTCCCCACGCCCACACTGTTTTCCTCACCACCCATGCTGGAAATAAGTCACTTTGACTTTTTTGGGTTATCCTAGGTTCTCTACACATGCTGCTATGTATGATAATCTATGTAACTGTATTCGTGTATACCTGAATAAACTTGCACACCGTCTTCCCAACCACCCACACCATCTTTCCCACCATCCATGCTGTCTTCCCATTTCACTATCTGTATCTGTTATCCTGGGCATTGCATTTCTTCACAAACTCCTCAAAACCATGAAATTCATCTTCACTGACACTCCCATCTGTGTTAGAATTATCACTTGGGAAGAGAAGAGTCCCAAATTCACCAGGGAGTCAGATATTTCTTACCGCTAGGCATGCTGAACATGGACTGCTGAAATGGCGTTCCCACAATGCACCACTGGCTCCCCAATTTTTTTTATACTGTGCACACTGACCAAGCAGACCCATTCTCTCACATGTAGGCCTACCAGCTTTCTCCCGCTAGATTTAAAGTCACTAGAATTTTGGCGTAGCACTATGGCACCAACACGGGCTCATAAGCTGTAGTACTACAGCACCAACAGCGAAAGGGTTAAATGGTACCAATGAAAAAAATGGAAAAAATAATACAGAAGGTGAAAGGAGACCATACTGTCCATTTTATCCTTTCAAATGGCCATATTTTAAAGTATTATTTTTTACCTATTTATTTTTTTCCATATGGGCTCATGTATACTGTTTTATGTAATATTAATATAACTGTTACCCAGCAATGGTAAGTTACAGGTATGTTATAGTAGAAGACTTTACAATGTATTTGTTGTCTGTTTTTTTTTTTTTATGAAATATATATCTATCTTATTCATAGCACATTTATGCTTTGAAGGAATTATAGTATATACTGTACTTAAAATTACAGAAAATAACTATTCATGTATGCATAGAAGAGCAAAAGTTCTAAGTTGGCTTGAATTTTAATTTCTAATGTGATAATGAAATATGAATGGTCAAGGAAAGGTGTAAGAGAGACTTTGAGAAGAAGGATCTGAAGCACCTAGCAAGCACATGTGAGTATGTTAAATCAGAGTAGAGATGTGAATTTTAGGACTCGTGAAATTGTAATAACACAGTTGCAAACAAACTACTCGTGGCAAGCGAGTCATAAAACTCCAGGCCAGCGCGTAAGCTACTGGGCCAGCTGGCTATAATAAAATTCATCCAGCTAAGTATATTTACACACTATAGGGAGGTTAGCATAGGACCCACTGTAACCACAAGTGAAAGTTTTTATAGATGAATCTCCTGCCAGCGTAGCTGTGATGAACTCTAGCTTGGAGTTTTACGACTCACTTGCCATGAGTTCGAGCCCAAACTGTTCTGTGGTTTGTTTGCAGTCATGTTATTTCAATTTCGTGAGTCATGATGACGGCTTTGAGGGGACTTCAGCTTGAATTCGTCACAACCATGCTGGCAGGAGACCCCTCTGTAAAAACTTGCAATAGTGGTCACAGTGGGGCCCATGCTAATCTTCCTATGGTGTATCTAGTTGGAGGAATTTTATTGTAGCTAGGTGGCCCAGTGGCTTATGCACCAACCTGTAGTTTTACGACTCACTTGCCCTGAGTTCGAGCTCTACCCATACCTTGGTTTTGATTTTAGGATTTCACATGCTGTAGGAGAGTAAAAAACTTGCCATTTTTGAAAGGATTTAGGATAGCCTGTTAGCTGGACTTTGTTCTGGAGGTGGGAATTACAGTTGCCTGTACTTAGGATGAACGGAGATGTTGCAGTTGGTGGACCATTCGAATAGGGATATTCCATCTGTGCACTTCTAGAAAGACATCTAGAGAATGAGTGAATATCAGTGTATGCTTCATCATTGGGAAAACTTTCCCCAATTTGTGGGAAAACTGCTGATAAAAAAAAAATTATAATGATACAAGTTTGACACGAAAATGATGGTGGAGGGAGAAAGTTGAGACATCTCATGCAATTAACTGTATCTTGAATTAAAATGTATTGCCCTCTAATATTAATAATAAAGCATAATTTGCAATTTTTTTGTATGGGCTTTCTTTTTGATATGCTTCTTGATTTTTACATAGAGATGTTAGCTTTTTTTTATATCATAAATAGGTGTATTTCTATTCTTGCTTTGCACTTCACAAACTATTGGTTTAAGAATTTGTATATTTCTGTATTCTAAGTGAGATAATTAGCAGTCTCTTATGATTACTTTTAAGCTACATTATTTTGCTATAGAGCACCTCATGTCTTGACTAGTCAGGGTTTATTAAATGGATTATCCTTGAGTATGAAATTAGGTTGTAAAGGCTCTGAATATTCATTTGTGTGTTGCACCTGCTTGATGCCATTAGGCTGAGTATTAAGATTATTGATTAAATCTTATATGATCTTTTATTTAATTCAGCTACAGTTTTGAAGTCTTCATGCTTTATTTTTTTGTTAAGACATTGGCAGATTGAAGTATTTTTTAAGTAGATTGCTCTTATGTCCATCTCTTTCATTAATAATGAACCAGCATACATGGTGCTGGCCTTCATGTTAAATCTGTTTCAACATACAGCATTCATGACTACATCAAGATGTTTTCATAATAAATTCTGACCATTTTTGATGGTTATGCCCCTTTTAATAATAAGGGAAAAACAGGAAATTACTCTTGTATCTGCATTTGTTTATATTAACCAGGTTGTGCTTATAAATATTATATAATTTGTTTGAATAATGCAGTATAATTTGAGTGTCTCTCCTGGTAATATTCTTTACCTCTTTTTCTCTTCCTTAACCTTGCTCTCAGGGTTGCAAAATTTAACCCTTAAACTGTCCAAACGTAGATCTACGTTCATGTAAAAAAAACTTAGATCTACGTTTGGAGCCCCCCGCACGTGGACGTAGATGTACGTTTGGACAGTTTAAGGGTTAAACATTTTTTCCTATGAAATGATAATTTTTTCTTAAGGTAATAAAACAAAAAGTACAACGTTTGGTGTAAAACTGATGAAATTACACATTCACAAATTTTGTGTCAGTAATACTTACGCATCGGTGATTTTTGTCTACTTTGAGTCCAATTTTAGGCCAATTCCATTGTTCCAGTTGACCAAATTCTTAGCTATTTCACTAGTATGTCTTCATTCTATCGACTGAGTACAAGAAATTGCCCATTCAACTATTTAAACTGCCCAATAAAGGATCAGGAATTGGTAATTTGGCCAGCTTCACACAATATTCAAGATGCCAATTTCAAAATAGGGTCCAGAATAAATAATGCAGATATTCTTGGCACTAAAATAACATTTTCTCTGTTCATTAGTCACATCTTCAGGCCCCACTTACATTACGCTTGCTTTCCATTTTGAATTTTTATTCATACAAAAAATAGATTTACCATTATGCAGACTACTGCATTATTATAATAATTGTATAAATAATGCCAGTGTATTCCTAAATATGTTTTATACTGGCCAGTTGGATGCATATGGGACAAGTGATGGCATTTGTGTACTCTGGAATATTGGCAAAAATCGAACATTTCTGCTACTTTGAGTTCTGAAACCAATCAAAATCATCTCTATTTCTGTAATATATCTTCCATTCTGTCAAATGAGACCAAGAAACCGAGAATGCAGCCATAAAAACCATATGAAAATATACCGCAAAGTCGCTGTTTTAAGCCAAAAATATGATTGCAGTTTATTCTTATGCACTGTGTGCTGCAGGATTTGTTTTATATGGCGCACACTTACTGCATAGAACCCTTCTCTCATATTTAGGCTCATATTTATGTTGAGTGGGCTGATTTCATGGCGTAGTACTACGGGACCGACCCTGGTCCCATAGCCATAGTACAACAGGACCGACACTGAAAGGGCTAACTTTCTCCCATGATCTCTTTTCTCTATTTTTATCTCTTTTTCATCCTTCCCTCTTTTATCCTCCAACTTTACTTTTCCTTCGTTTTCCTCGCTCTTAATACATCCTATTTCTCCTCATGAGTTTAATGTTTCATAATTGGGCAGTAGGTTCATGCACTGTATCATACACATGTTTTGTTATTGTTCAGTTTTGTTTGTACAATGGAACCTCGTTTTTCGGCTGTAATCCGTTTCAGAAGGTCAGCCTAAATTTGAAATGGCCTAAATTCGAAGCCATATTTCCCATAAGAATTAATGAGTAGTGGGGGGGTTGAAGAGGGTTGGAATAGTTTTAAAAATGCAGTATTAGAATGTGGGGCAGAAGTTTGTGGTTATAGGAGGGTGGGGGCAGGAGGAAAGAGGAGTGATTGGTGGAATGATGAAGTAAAGGGTGTGATAAAAGAGAAAAAGGTAGCTTATGAGAGGTTTTTACAAAGCAGAAGTGTTATAAGAAGAGCAGAGTATATGGAGAGTAAAAGAAAGGTAAAGAGAGTGGTGAGAGAGTGCAAAAGGAGAGCAGATGATAGAGTGGGAGAGGCACTGTCAAGAAATTTTAATGAAAATAAGAAAAAATTTTGGAGTGAGTTAAACAAGTTAAGAAAGCCTAGGGAAAATATGGATTTGTCAGTTAAAAACAGAGTAGGGGAGTTAGTAGATGGGGAGATGGAGGTATTGGGTAGATGGCGAGAATATTTTGAGGAACTTTTAAATGTTAAGGAAGAAACAGAGGCAGTAATTTCATGCACTGGTCAGGGAGGTATACCATCTTTTAGGAGTGAAGAAGAGCAGAATGTAAGTGTGGGGGAGGTACGTGAGGCATTACGTAAAATGAAAGGGGGTAAAGCAGCTGGAACTGATGGGATCATGACAGAAATGTTAAAAGCAGGGGGGGATATAGTGTTGGAGTGGTTGGTACTTTTGTTTAATAAATGTATGAAAGAGGGGAAGGTACCTAGGGATTGGCAGAGAGCATGTATAGTCCCTTTATATAAAGGGAAAGGGGACAAAAGAGACTGTAAAAATTATAGAGGAATAAGCTTACTGAGTATACCAGGAAAAGTGTACGGTAGGGTTATAATTGAAAGAATTAGAGGTAAGACAGAATGTAGGATTGCGGATGAGCAAGGAGGTTTTAGAGTGGGTAGGGGATGTGTAGATCAGGTGTTTACATTGAAGCATATATGTGAACAGTATTTAGATAAAGATAGGGAAGTTTTTATTGCATTTATGGATTTAGAAAAGGCATATGATAGAGTGGATAGAGGAGCAATGTGGCAGATGTTGCAAGTATATGGAATAGGTGGTAAGTTATTAAATGCTGTAAAGAGTTTTTATGAGGATAGTGAGGCTCAGGTTAGGGTGTGTAGAAGAGAGGGAGACTACTTCCCGGTAAAAGTAGGTCTTAGACAGGGATGTGTAATGTCACCATGGTTGTTTAATATATTTATAGATGGGGTTGTAAAGGAAGTAAATGCTAGGGTGTTTGGGAGAGGGGTGGGATTAAATTATGGGGAATCAAATTCAAAATGGGAATTGACACAGTTACTTTTTGCTGATGATACTGTGCTTATGGGAGATTCTAAAGAAAAATTGCAAAGGTTAGTGGATGAGTTTGGGAATGTGTGTAAAGGTAGAAAGTTGAAAGTGAACATAGAAAAGAGTAAGGTGATGAGGGTGTCAAATGATTTGGATAAAGAAAAATTGGATATCAAATTGGGGAGGAGGAGTATGGAAGAAGTGAATGTTTTCAGATACTTGGGAGTTGACGTGTCGGCGGATGGATTTATGAAGGATGAGGTTAATCATAGAATTGATGAGGGAAAAAAGGTGAGTGGTGCCTTGAGGTATATGTGGAGTCAAAAAACGTTATCTATGGAGGCAAAGAAGGGTATGTATGAAAGTATAGTAGTACCAACACTCTTATATGGGTGTGAAGCTTGGGTGGTAAATGCAGCAGCGAGGAGACGGTTGGAGGCAGTGGAGATGTCCTGTTTAAGGGCAATGTGTGGTGTAAATATTATGCAGAAAATTCGGAGTGTGGAAATTAGGAGAAGGTGTGGAGTTAATAAAAGTATTAGTCAGAGGGCAGAGGAGGGGTTGTTGAGGTGGTTTGGTCATTTAGAGAGAATGGATCAAAGTAGAATGACATGGAAAGCATATAAATCTATAGGGGAAGGAAGGCGGGGTAGGGGTCGTCCTCGAAAGGGTTGGAGAGAGGGGGTAAAGGAGGTTTTGTGGGTAAGGGGCTTGGACTTCCAGCAAGCGTGCGTGAGCGTGTTAGATAGGAGTGAATGGAGACGAATGGTACTTGGGACCTGACGATCTGTTGGAGTGTGAGCAGGGTAATATTTAGTGAAGGGATTCAGGGAAACCGGTTATTTTTATATAGTCGGACTTGAGTCCTGGAAATGGGAAGTACAATGCCTGCACTTTAAAGGAGGGGTTTGGGATATTGGCAGTTTGGAGGGATATGTTGTGTATCTTTATATGTGTATGCTTCTAGACTGTTGTATTCTGAGCACCTCTGCAAAAACAGTGATAATGTGCGAGTGTGGTGAAAGTGTTGAATGATGATGAAAGTATTTTCTTTTTGGGGATTTTCTTTCTTTTTTGGGTCACCCTGCCTCGGTGGGAGACGGCCGACTTGTTCAAAAAAAAAAAAAAAAAAAACAATTAATCTGTTCCAGACATCCAAAAATATTAAAAAAAACTCATTTTTTAAAGATAAATAGCTTTACATACACAGAACAATGAGAACTAAATAAAATAAATAAATAAACATTTCACTAAAGGTATGCAATAGTGATTTAAGACTCTTGTTGGTTTTTGGCTTATGGAGAGAGGGAGGACTGATTATTGTTTGGAAGGGGAATCCCCCTCCATAAGGACTAAAGATATCAAAGCCCTCTCTGGGGTTACTTCCCTCCCTGCCTGCTAAATTTCCTGCCTCCCTGCTACAATCCCTTCCTCCATGCTACACTCCCTGCCTGCCTGCTACACTCCCTGCCTCCCTTCTACATTCCCTGCCTCCCTTCCATACTCCCTGCCTCCCTTCCACACTCCCTGCCTGCCTGCTATACTCCCTGCCTCTCTTCCACACTCATTGTTTCCCTGCTGCACTCCCTGCATGCCTGCTACACTCCCTCCATGCTGCACTCCCTGCCTCCCTTCCATGCTCCCTGTTTCCCTGCTACACTTCCTACATGCCTGCTACACTCCCTACCTGCCTGCTACACTCCCTGCCTGCGTGCTACACTCCCTGCCTGCGTGGTACACTCCCTGGCCGCCTGCTACACTCCCTGCCCGTGGTGGCTTATTTCACAGTCGCACTTAATAAACAAGCCACATCAGCTTCCTTGATTTGTTCTTTCTTTGCCAGGATAGAAGTGATTGTTGATTTGTTTATGCCATACATCCCATGGTGACTTATTTCACAGTCACACTTGATAAAAAAACCACCAAAAACAATGGATTTTAACCCTTTCAGGGTCCGTCCCGTAGATCAACGGCTTTACGTTGAGTGTCCAAACCATAGATCTACGCCAAAATTCTAGCGCCGTCAAATTTAGCGCGAAAACGCTCATAGGCCTACATGTGAGAGAACGGGTCTGCGTGGTGGGTGTGCGCCATAAACAAAAAATCTAGGCGCCCGCATAGCATTGTGGGAACGCCGGCTCAGTTACCCTTGTTCACCATGCCTCGTCGCAAGTCAGCTCTCACTCCCCGGAAAATTGGGACTCTCCTCTTCCTATCTGATAGTTCTGACACTGATGGAAGTGGAAATGAAGACGAATTCTACGGCTTTGATCAGTTAGTGACCGAAAAGAATGACCAGGATATCGATAATAGTGCAGAAAACCCTGACGATCCTCAACCTTCTACCTCTGGTGTGGGCACTCGTGACTCGCGGTCGGTTGTTCCTCATCGCAAGAGAAAACTAATATTTTCGCGTGGCCAGGCCTCTGACTTCAGTAATGATGATAGTGACGTGGACTGTGATTTTATTGCGCTCGATGATCAATCGAGTAGTGATAGTGAGGAATCATATTCACCAGTGAAGCGTCGGTATGTTCGCCGCCGCATGCGCTCGGGTAGTGTACCCTATGCTGTGCCCAGGGGACGGAGTACATCCCGGAGTACATCCTGGAGTACATCTCGGAGTACATCCCGGAGTACATCCCGTGGCACATCCCGTGGCCCAGCACCAGTTTTAGGTAGTGATAGTGAGGATGATGTGGCTACACTTGGCATGGATAGACCACAGGCATCAGTGGATGGTGTTAGTGGTGATGGTAGTGGCACCGCCATGCGTGACTCACCAGGCCACGCTGGGACCCATGCTGACTCGTCAGTTCAAGGACAAAGCGGAGCGCCAGCCACCAGCCCACCACAACCACAACCACTCGCACAACCAGCCTATGATGTCCAGTATCCACCAGCAAACCATATGTGGGATTGGCAGCAAAATCCCAATTTTGTTCCCAAGCCTCACCACTTTGATGATTCTCAAAGTGGAATTCTACCTACTTGTCCCCTTGGAACCACGGCCAATGAACTGGAATTCTTTGAATTATTCTTTGACCAGCCATTGATGGAAATTATTGTCAGGGAAAGTAATAAGTATTTTGAGTACACCATGGCAGATACGATCTTATCACCACAGTCAAGACTACACAGGTGGAAAGAGACGACTGTTGCAGAAATGTATTTGCTTTTTGCAACAATAATGCTTATGCCTCATGTCTATAAGCATAATATAAAAGCATACTGGTCCACAGATCGGCTAATTTCTACCCCGGTCTTCAGTGAAATCATACCAGTGAACAGGTTTATCTTACTGTTACGTATGTTGCACTTCTCTGACAAAACCAGGCCTGACAGAAGTGACAGGTTATACAAGATTAGAAATGTTTTCATGTATCTCAAACAAAAGTTCAGGATATACTTTTATCCATTCAAGAATCTTGTAATTGACGAGTCTTTGATTTTGTTCAAAGGTAGACTGTCATTCAAGCAGTATATACCGAGCAAGAGGAAACGCTTTGGTATAAAACTGTTTGTACTCTGTGATTGTGACAGTGGCCTGGTGTTGGATATTGTTGTATACACGGGTAGTAAAACATTGAAAGATACCAAGATGTTATTGGGTATCTCAGGTGACGTAGTGAGAAACATGATGGCACCTTATCTTGGTAAGGGGCATACATTATATACCAATAACTGGTACACAAGCCCATTACTCAGTGATTTCATGCGAGTGAACAAGATAGATGTGTGTGGCACAGTGCGTTCTAATCGTAAACATATGCCCAGGCTCAACCCAGGTGCTCGTGGTGATGACGTGCAGGTGTTTACTGCCAATGACATCATGGCATTACGGTGGCATGACAAACGAGATGTCACATTGTTGACAACCATTCACCGTAATGAAATGCAAGACAGTGGCAAAGTTGATCGAGTGACTAATGAACATATTCGAAAACCAGTGTCAGTGATTGATTATACACAAAACATGCGCTTGGTTGACAAGTGTGACATGCAGATTGGTTTTGTTGACTGTGTTCGTAAGAGTTACAAGTGGTACATGAAACTTTTCTTCCATCTCATGGACATTTCAATGCTCAATGCATATAATATGTACCAAATAAAGACTGGCAACAGACCACCGTATGGTGAATTTTGTTTGTCTGTTGTCAGACAACTCATAATGAAGTACCAGGTAACAACACCTGCTATACAACATGGTCCTCGAATTCCTCAGGATATACCCAATCGTTTGAGGAGAGAAGGTGATCATTTCATAATACAGCTTCCTTCAACTCAGAAGAAATTTGCTCAGAAGAGATGCATTGTCTGTGCACAAACAAAACGACGGCAACAAAGACGCAAAGACACTCGGTTTATGTGTGAGGAATGTAAGGTGCCTCTGTGCATGGTGCCTTGTTTCAAGGAGTTTCACAAGCTCCAGCAGTTCTAAAACCATGTCCAGTGATTGTAAATATGTAAATATATGATAGAACTTTACCCCCTCCCTCCAACCCTTCCTAGGCCGACCCCTACCCCGCCTTCCTTCCACTACAGACTGATACACTCTTGAAGTCATTCTGTTTCGCTCCATTCTCTCTACATGTCCGAACCACCTCAACAACCCTTCCTCAGCCCTCTGGACAACAGTTTTGGTAATCCCGCACCTCCTCCTAACTTCCAAACTACGAATTCTCTGCATTATATTCACACCACACATTGCCCTCAGACATGACATCTCCACTGCCTCCAGCCTTCTCCTCGCTGCAACATTCATCACCCACGCTTCACACCCATATAAGAGCGTTGGTAAAACTATACTCTCATACATTCCCCTCTTTGCCTCCAAGGACAAAGTTCTTTGTCTCCACAGACTCCTAAGTGCACCACTCACTCTTTTTCCCTCATCAATTCTATGATTCACCTCATCTTTCATAGACCCATCCGCTGACACGTCCACTCCCAAATATCTGAATACGTTCACCTCCTCCATACTCTCTCCCTCCAATCTGATATTCAATCTTTCATCACCTAATCTTTTTGTTATCCTCATAACCTTACTCTTTCCTGTATTCACCTTTAATTTTCTTCTTTTGCACACCCTACCAAATTCATCCACCAATCTCTGCAACTTCTCTTCAGAATCTCCCAAGAGCACAGTGTCATCAGCAAAGAGCAGCTGTGACAACTCCCACTTTGTGTGTGATTCTTTATCTTTTAACTCCACGCCTCTTGCCAAGACCCTCGCATTTACTTCTCTTACAACCCCATCTATAAATATATTAAACAACCACGGTGACATCACACATCCTTGTCTAAGGCCTACTTTTACTGGGAAAAAATTTCCCTCTTTCCTACATACTCTAACTTGAGCCTCACTATCCTCGTAAAAACTCTTCACTGCTTTCAGTAACCTACCTCCTACACCATACACTTGCAACATCTGCCACATTGCCCCCCTATCCACCCTGTCATACGCCTTTTCCAAATCCATAAATGCCACAAAGACCTCTTTAGCCTTATCTAAATACTGTTCACTTATATGTTTCACTGTAAACACCTGGTCCACACACCCCCTACCTTTCCTAAAGCCTCCTTGTTCATCTGCTATCCTATTCTCCGTCTTACTCTTAATTCTTTCAATTATAACTCTACCATACACTTTACCAGGTACACTCAACAGACTTATCCATTAGTATTATACAATATTTGTGCATGTTTATTGTAATAAACAACAGTGGTAAACAATAATATGATAATAACTTTAGTGCGGTTATTGTGTTCAATACAGTGAGTTTATATATATACATTATATTCAGTATTGGTCTCTCAGGCCCCAAATGTTAGTAGGAATAGAAAAAAATTGGGGAAGAAAAGAAAAAACAACTAAAACCACAAAATAACGTAATGCGCGTATGTGGAATTCGTCTATGTTGCCGCCACCACATCATTTTTGACAAACTTCTTGGCACTGTATTTCGGTAAGTACTGATCAGATTTTTTTTTTTTCGTCTTATTACCTTCACAAAAATATGCTCTTTAATTCTGTAAGAAAAAATTTTTTTTTTTTTTTTTTTTTTTTTCAAAATTTCTTGGACACTGGAGCACCACTTCAGATTTTGGCCTTGGACCCTGAAAGGGTTAAGGAAATGTTTGGATGAATGTGCGGAGTATATGCTCACTTGCTGACAGATGAAGGGAGACTGACTAACCTGTGTGCGGCATTATGGGCCGACGCGTGTAATACGGCCGATATACGAGGCAGTGGCTGAAATATGGAGCAAAATTTCTGCTGAGAAACCTGCCTAAATACGAATTATCCGATAAACGCAGCAGCCGAAAAATGAGGTTCCACTGTATTTAGTCTTGACTGTTGCATTAATATCAAGTGGTCATATTTTTATGAGCATTTAATAATAAATTTTTAATTTTATTTCTCCTTTTATCTGATTGAAATTTTATGATTCAGTAGTAAATTTCAACGAACATTTTGATGTACTTTTTCAGAACAAGCAGATATCTGGAATATGTACTTGCATGTGCAGTATGAATATGTTTGTCTATATTGATTCCGTGATGGAATGATAAATGTGTTTTTGACTTTGGGTTGTCCTGCCTTAGCAGGAAATGGCCGTTGTGGTAAAAAACAGAAAAGTGGGGTGCGTGATTGTTGAAAGTTCAAAGTGAACATAGATAAGAGTAAGGTGATGAGGGTATCAAATGATTTAGATAAAGAAAAATTGGACATCACATTGGAGAGAAGGAGTATGGAAGAAGTGAATGTTTTCAGATACAGTGGACCCTCGACCAACGCTGACATCGTCTAACGAAAAAATCGCCTAACGATGCGTTTCTGCATAAAAATATTGGCTCGACCAACGGTGAAAAACTTGGGTAACAACATTCGTCCTGAACGCGTTGGCCTGTCCATTCAGCCTGAGCGCCTCAGCTGCCCTGCCTTCAACTAGTGTGCCAGTGTTTACAAGCCAGGGTGGACGGTTCCACACATATATGTGATACATTTTGTATTCCATTACTATTAGTGCTTGTAACTGCTAAATAAGCCACCATGGGCCCAAAGAAAGTTTCTAGTGCCAGTCCTGTGGTAAAAAAGGTGAGAAATACTATCGTACCATGGTCTGCTGTTGCTGCACCACCACCGTCAGCTGCTGCTGCACCACCGTCAGCTGCTGTTGTACCATGGTCAGCTGCTGCTGCTGCACCACTGTCAGCTGCTGCTGCACCACCGTCAGCTGCTGTTGTACCACGGTCAGCTGCTGCTGCACCACCATCAGCTGTTCTACTCAAAGATGTGGAGAGAGTGTTGTTGGTGTGGCTTAATGAGAAACAATTACCGAGAAACAATTAACCCCAGAGGGTTAGCCACCCAGGATAACCCAGGAAAGTCAGAGCGTCATCGAGGACTGTAACTTATTTCCATTGAGGTCCTTAATCTTGTCCCCCAGGATGTGACCCACAACAGTCGACTAACACCCAGGTAAACAGGAAAAAATGCCTGGAACTAGTTCTCACATTGGTGAATTTAAGGCCAGCAAAGGTTGGTTTGAGAGATTTAAGAATCGTAGTGGCATACACAGTGTGATAAGGCATGGCGAAGCTTAAAAATTCCAACCCCAACAAGTGTTCAGTTGTGACGAAACAGGCCTGTTCTGGAAGAAAATGCCAAACAGGACCTACATTACTCGGGAGGAGAAGGCACTCCCAGGACATAAGCCTGTGAAAGACAGGCTAACTCTCATGTTTTGTTGTAATGCTAGTGGGGATTGCAATGTGAAGCTTTTACTCATGTATCACTCTGAAAATCCCAGTGTGTTCAAGAAAAGCAGTGTCTCATCACTCATCAGTACTCTTCAATAAAGGTAAGTGGCATTTTAGCATTTATTTATGTAGTTATTGTGCATGGCTCATTGTTTTCTTTGTAGGGAAATGTGTATTTCATGAAAAAAATTATTTTTTTTTTTAATACTTTTGGCTGTCTGGAACGGATTAATTGGATTTCCATTATTTCTTATGAGGAAAATAAATTCGGCTAACGATAAATTCGGCTAAAGACAAGCTCTTTGATACGGATTAATATCGTTGGTTGAGGGTCCACTGTATTTAGGAGTTGATGTGCTGTATAGTCCTTGTGGCTTAGCGCTTCTTTTTGATTATAATAATAATAATAGGAGTTGATGTGTCAGCGGATGGGTTTATGAAGGACGAGGTTAACCATAGAATTGATAAGGGAAAAAAGGCGAGTGGTACATTGAGGTATATGTGGAGATAGAAAACGTAATCACTGGAGGCAAAGAAGGGAATGTATGAAAGTGTAGTGGTACCAACACACTTATGTGAAGCTTGGGTTGTAAATGCTGCAGCGAGGAGGCGGTTGGAGGCAGCGGAGATGTCCTGTCTAAGAGCAATGTGTGGTGTAAATATTATGCAGAAAATTCGGAGTGTGGAAATTAGGAGAAGATGTGGAGTTAATAAAAGTATTAGTCAGAGGACTGAAGAGGGTTTGTTGAGGTGGTTTGGTCATTTAGAGAGAATGGATCAAAGTAGAATGACATGGAGAGCGTATAAATCTGTAGAGGAAGGAAGGCGGGGTAGGGGTCGTCCTCGAAAAGATTGGAGGGAGGGGGTAAAGGAGGTGTTGTGGGCGAGGGGTTTGGACTTCCAGCAAGCGTGCATGAGAGTGTTAGATAGGAGTGAATGGAAACAAATGGTATTTGGGACCTGACGATCTCTTGGGAGTGTGAACAGGGTAATATTTAGTGAAGGGATTCAGGGAAACCGGTTATTTTATATAACTGGACTTGAGTCCTGGAAATGGGGAGTACAATGCCTGCACTCTAAAGGAGGGGTTTGGGATATTGGCAGTTTGGAGTGATACATTGTGTATTTTTGTACATATATACTTCTAAACTGTTGTATTCTGGGCACCTCTGCAAAAACAATGATAATGTGTGAGTGTGGTGAAAGTGTTGAATGATGATGAAAGTATTTTCTTTTTGGGGATTTTCTTTAATTTTTGGGTCACCCTCCCTCGGTGGGAGACGGCCGAATTGTTGAAAAAAAAAAATGTTGGTTAGGTTGCCGAGTCTGGTGTTTTTAAAGAGTAATCTGCAGGTGTGACCTGATTTGGTTGGTACCTCACCCAAGCCTAACTAAGAAAAAACCAGAAGTTTACTGCAATTAATGTATACTATATATTTACGGCTAAATGGATAAAATCCTTATACTGTACTATGCTAATAATTTTTAGGAGCAAAGTTTTGCACATTGCTCATAAAAGTTAAGGTTGGTTAAATAGAAACTAATAAGACATTTTCTACCTCTGGATAGCAATAGACCTAGTGTTCTTATTGTTAAGGCAGTCAGTAGTTGATGTGCTTAGCTCACATGAACATAAATATACAGTACTGTTTGAATGGAGATGTCCTTAAAGAATTGTCCCATAGTTTGTAAGAGTGTGACAGCAGAACTAAGATATTCAGCCAAATTACTCTTTATGTAGGACAGCTACAACTGCTTTATTTTGCATTTGTTAGCCTACTGTATCCTTGAAAGCAGTCTCTGTATATTTTTCATTTTTAAACAACTGGTGTAATTTTTTGCTTCAAGTATTATAAATGTGTATTATTTTAAAAATTTATAAGATAGTGTTGGTTTAAGAGGAAACATATATTGGTGGACATGCCTTGCTTGCATTGCCAAGTACTGCATTCATATTCTAGATAAATTTTGGTAGAGTATATGAATAGTAGTAGATTCAGTGACTTATAGTTCCATAGGGAACTGTTTAAGTTTCTGCACTTTGTAATTCTTTTAAGGGCCTTCATAATTATCAGATGTAAATACATGTAATGTGCCTTCTCTTTATCTTTTTCTGTTTCCAGTGCTGTATGGTGTTTTGGTTATTTGTTATGCTTCCAACACACTCACAGGCACTCTTGATTCTTTTCACAATTTTTTTTTTATAGTGCATGCAGAGGGCAGTTGCTTCACTCATGCAATATTCAAACCAACATGCTGGATTTGTCGGTAAGTGTTACAGCATTGTTTTTGGGCCTTCAGTTAGAATGTATGGTAAAAGAAGAGGCATGATGCACTGGGATTGCTGAAAGGTTGGATGAAATTATACTATATATAGGAAGTGGACTTGTAAATAAGTTAAATTGGTGAACTTAGTTGCAAGTCAGAAGTGAATGATGTGCTAAGAACATGTTAGCACATTTAGATAAAATAACTAAAAAAAGTGTTAATTTTGAATGGAGTGATTTGGATCAGGTGCAGGACAGTATAGGCAAGTACAAAGGGATGATTATGTGGATGTCATTATGAAGGGAATGTTAGAGAGCTGAAGATATTGCAGTATTTGGCAAGACTTTTTCCCTAGGCTATTCCACTTTTAACCTGGTGGAATTAATACACCATATATGAAATTTGTTTTTCCTCCAATTTCAACCCATTTAGGCCTATAAATAAAATCATTCCTAATCAGCAGTAGGCATTAGATGAATTTTTTTGTGATCGGAAAAGATGTAATGTAAGCATTGATGATTAATTTAAAACTTTCCAGAAAGATTTGTCAAATAATGCTTAGTTAGATTATGAAACTTTTTTTTTCTTTTGTAGCTTATTGACTTGATACATTTATCAGATTAATTTTTAACCAAATAGCATACTGTATTATGAACCTCCTGTGAACCTTTTAACTGTGTCCAACATACTAGTATACAGGTGATGACTATATGTCGAGCATAATAGTAGTATTTGCAATTAATTTTAGTGCTTTCAAATACACCACCTGCCAATATTTTTGACATCAGTTCAAGTTTTTTGGTCTCCTACGACCTCCTCATGCCTTCAAAAAAAAAAAAAAAAATCTCCAGGCAGGTCCATGCAATATATCATGGGGTAACACTACCTAACTAGCATAAGTAAACATAACTCACGAAATCGTAATGACATGATTGCAAACAAACCATACCATGGGTGGGGATAGAACCCGCGATCGCGGGTTCTATCCCCACCCATGGTATAAGTAAACATAGGAAACCAGCTGTTGTTGTTTCACCATCAGCTTCTCCCACCAGCAAACAGTGTGTGCAAGTGCCAGCAAGAAGATTTATACCAAATTAATTACAATTTCATGATACAGTGGAATTCAGCCAGTAAGCACACTGTAGATTTAACCTAGGATAACCAATGAGTATTACACATTGAAACCACTGTAATATCATAAGATTTCCTCCTTTTACAGTGGTCTGAAAGGCACACAGTC
Organism: Cherax quadricarinatus; assembly: GCF_038502225.1. Taxonomy (NCBI): domain Eukaryota; kingdom Metazoa; phylum Arthropoda; class Malacostraca; order Decapoda; family Parastacidae; genus Cherax; species Cherax quadricarinatus. The sequence goes on from NC_091339.1 coordinate 26,576,620, forward strand.
ATAGACATAGTAATTACATTATGTTTATATACTCTTAAATATACTGTATAACATAAATAATTAACCTAGGAGGAGTATTGCATCTTTAAACAAGTAGTAAAAAAATAAAAAAACAATTATTTTCTTTAAATTATATTGTACATTCTATGTGGATCAGTATCATGCTTTTCCCCAATGTTTGAGGTACTAAAACACCTTGAAACACATCTAGCATCATACAGAAGTAGTGTACATAGTGTTTAAAGCTAAAAACAATATTTATGTTTTACAATAAATTGTAAAACTTATATATTGCTGGTGCACTTACACCTCTGTTGCAGACAATCAATAATTTTTTAAGTTTTTTTAATGAGATTCTGTGCATTTTAGTCTTATTCAATTCATAAAATACTCTTTCAATCTGTAAGAAATTTTTTTTTTTTAATTTTCAAAATCCTCTCCTCCCTTCCCCCACACAGGAATTTCAATATCTGGGTATGCCACAGTTATAAAACTTTTTCAATGGGTCATCATAAGTGAAGTTAATCGAGTATGGTTCTTTACAACTTAACAGCCTTCACAGTTGTCATTACTGTGTGAAAGCTCAACCAAAGTTACCAAAGTATTTCTGTACAGTTTAATATTCAAGTAATTGAAGTAATCTGTCAAGGTTGTAGATTCAGCTGTGGTTGTCCTTGAAGTATCTGCTTATTATTCATACTCTTAATCATTCAGTTCTTGTATTTATTGCTTTCATACAGTTATAGTGTTGTTACTGTTCATCCAAATTGTAAGTTATTCATTATAATCCTAATAGAGTAATTCTGTATATTTTGATTCTCTCATTCTTTTTTTTTTTTTTTTTTCAACAAGTCGGTCGTCTCCCACCCAGGCAGGGTGACCCAAAAAAAGAAAGAAAATCCCCAAAAAGAAAATACTTTCATCATCATTCAACACTTTCACCACACTCACACATTATCACTGCTTTTGCAGAGGTGCCCAGAATACAACAGTTTAGAAGCATATACGTATAGAGATACACAACATATCCCACCAAACGGCCATATATAAATATTTTTTTTTTTTTTTTTTTTTTATTTGTACATCTGTCATCTAATTAATTACTAGGCAGATTTAATATTTAATGAATATCAAAGTAAATTAAGATTATTTTTGTGCATTACTGCGATTGATCATTGGGAAATGACACATTATCTTGAGGGAAATCTAATAGTTCTAAATTCATAAATTAATGAATGCATAATCCTCATTACATCTGACATCTAGGCATTTGTTCCAAAAAATAAGGTATACTATCTATCAAAGGCAGAGAGTTGGTAGACAACCACCCAGGGAAACTAAAGCCTGTTGAAACATTTTCTTCTCTGGCAGGATTGATAGTTCTTTCTGTCTCATGAATACATAAGAAAACAAACTTCCACTTGTATTCAGTATACATTTAAGTTTATTGTCTGACGTGTTTACTAATAGTTCCTAACACTGCAGTGCTGTATGATCCCTAAGGGTTTAGTGCTTCCCCCATGATTATAATCTTAACCCTGAAAAGTTTCCTTTACAATTTTGGAGGCCATAGGGGCAGTGATCCCAGAACCATTACTGGCTTTGTGCCTTTTATATATATATATATAATATATATATATATATATATATATATATATATATATATATATATATATATATATATATATATATATATATATATATATATATATATATATATATATACACATATATATATATATACACATATATACATACATACATACATATATATATATATATATATATATATATATATATATATATATATATATATATATATATATATATATATATATATATATATATATATATTATATAATTATACACAGAATCTGAAATACATTATTAAATACTTTTGCATATGAACTTTTCTTCTTATGAAGAAAACCAATGCCTAATATTACAAAAGACATTCCTTGCATGTTAAGAGGTTTAATGTGTATAAAATCCTTCCAGAATATCTCAAGTCTCCAGTCTACCAAATACTGTATTTCCATGCATTATATTGAAGGCCCAATAACAGATCTCTGAATGCTTGCAGAATTCAGCATTTTGATTTGGTTATCGTGGGAGAAATAGCTGCAAGTGGCAGTAGTCTCAGTACAAGACAGTAGATAGGTGCTTCGTGAAAGTAACTAGATGGATGAGATAGCAATGGCATCTCATTTGGCTGTGCTTCCATATTTATTTTATCTATTCTTAACATATTTTGTACTGAAAACCAATGAATGACCCCCAAAAACAAGTAATAAGTGCAGGCATTAGGTCAAAATTATACATGCAGACACCCCTCTGAATGTACATACAGTGGTTCCTGGGTATGTATGCCAGTTTTAAGCTATCACTAACTTCTAATGAAAGCCTTGAATCTTCATACATTATGTGTTAGCACAGTACGTACTTTTTTTAAGGACAGAAAACCCAGTTTTTTTACTGATGAAGTTAGATTTTCAAGTTTACCATGAGCTGGCTGTAGTCATTTAGTCATTGTAACAGTTTAAAATGGAAGATATAAATGATGAATTTCTTTTGATGTGACAGCATCATCATGGAATGGTTTTTGACAGTTCTGCTTGTTAAAAATGTATTCAGTTGGTTGCATTCCAATAAATTTTTAACATATGTCATTTTAAATGTAGTATGGAGGTGATGCTTTAATGTATTTACTATAAATAATTTAATTGAAAAAATATTAAGTTTGAGTCAGAATGAATCAGGACTTACGCATTTATACCAAGCAAATCCGTATTTTCTTAATAATTTGCCTCATCATCATTTGCTTAGGGCAAACTTCATTCCTTTTTATATTCTTGTTCCTCACCATAAGCAAGTGGTATCTGCCTCACTTTGATGATCGTTTAAATAATTAGGCAGAATTTTTGGTTCAGTGCTTAAAATGTTTCTTAAAGTGTATTTATTATATGAAAACATTTTGAAGATTTTGGGAGGAATAAGAAGTAATACCTTAGATAATTCACTTTTTCTTCGTCTCTCCTCGTTTCTGTTCCATGTTTACATTACCAAGTATTCATATCTCTTTGTCTTACATAATGATGTTTTTTCCATTGTTTACTTTTTACCCTTTCTAGTGATTTCAATTTGTATCCATAGGGAATCTTGAGATGAATCACTGAGTTTCCAGTCCAGCATATCTTTTTATCTTGCTCAAACCCCTACCAGGGTAGGATATTACTTTTGAAATTAAAGTATACCAGCTGCCTAAATTTGGTAAACTTTAGTGACAAGTGCTGTGCTACCATCCTGTCATGTGGTTGTGAAACGAAAACCTGTTAAATGTGTTTCACTAGGGCTGGATTGCTGGTCTTTTTCTTTCTTGATCATGCTTCCCACTGGGCCATCTCTGATGGGTTTGTATTTACTGTTGCTAAAATGCATCTCATAAAGCATCCTGTTGCCCCTCATACTGGTTTGTATTTGTATGATCCCTGAATAAGACATGGTCAAATTTCTTGGTCTATTGTTTGATTGATGAATACCCTGGATGCCTCGCATTATCTCCCAGAAAGCTGCTTGGGGGCTCATAGATGAGCCCTTTTCTGTGTGTGTTCATTTCATCACAGTTGGACTATGGTGACCATCTGTATTCTTCAGCCTCCCTCATTACTCTTTCTAAACTTGATCCCAGTCATCATAAAGGGTTATGTTTGTATCTCAGGGCTTTATATTTTTCCCCAGTTGAGAGCCTATGTGCAGAGGTAAATGTCCCCTCTTTCCAAGATCAGTATGATGTCCATTGTCTTTGTTGTTTTGTCTGCTTTCATGACCATGATCCTTCCACTTATAGGATGGTAACTGATGTTAGTAGAACTTCTTCATTTAATCATCTTCCCTATTTACTTTGCCTCTTTCCTCTCCATCTTTGTTCTCTATTGACTTCCCTTAATTTATCTCCCCTTTACATCCACCCTGCAACAAACTTTTTCTTCTTCCTTGGGAAGGCCCAATGATTCATGTTTGCACTTCCCCTTTTCTATATGCAAAAGCTCACTTTGCTGCTGTAACTTCATACCTTTTCTTGATCACTTCTGGAGTCTCTGCCTGAGGGTATTCCAGGGTTCAGTGCCCCCGCAGCTCAGTCCACAACCGGGCCTCCCGGTGGATCAAGGCCTGATCAACCAGGCTGTTACTGCTGGCTGCACATAGACCAACATATGAACCACAGCCTGGCAGATCCGGGCTGTGCTATTAAGTGCATACCGATGGTTCAAAATCCCTTGGTAGTGTTGGCTATACAGCAATTTTTTCCTGATAAAATTGTCCAGGGTCATTTACTAGTCTTGGCCAAAGTTATTTTCATCTAAATTGTATGCAATTCTCATGGCCATCATGCACATTGCATTGTTGTCTACCATGTCATTCATAATTGTTTCAGACTCCTACAATACATTACAAGGTATGCAAAAATTTGAATCCCCTCAGCCCATCATTCTTCATATACAGCATTGGTTATTCTGCATTTCTAGTGAACACCAAAAACATTTTTTCTTTTTCCCGGATTCCTGGACACGATGTTCAGAGTAACAACAGGCAGACACATGTTCATGACCTCCCAATTTCACACTGGTCTTTTTTCTCTGACTTTTTTTTAGCAATCTCTCGACAACTTCTCAACCACAAGCAACAATGGTCTTCCACAGTCAGTTGCTTTCTGTCAAATTATGTTCGAATTTTTGGCCGCCATCTTCCCACAACTGTCATGTTTGGGAGACTGCATTCTCCTGCCTACGTATTGGTCACACACCTCTCTCATGGATACCTTGTGGAAAAACTATAAGCACTGCTCTGCAAGGACTGCCAAATTGCATTATGAAGTCACCATATCTTAATAGATTGTCCCGTCTATCAGCAGGCATGCAGAATTCACTTCTAACTTCCCCACTGCCCCAACATACTCTTAACTGACTTCACTGAAAGTCCCACCTTTAATGTAAACTCTCTACCTGACTTTTTAACAGAAACTAACTTATTGCACCAGCTGTGATTTTATTTTACATCTTGCACTCTCCACTACCCCCACTAACCGGAACTCTTGAAACACCCCTGCCCTTTATTCCCTCCTAAATTCTGCATATTTCTCCTTTAGCACATTCCTCCCTACAAGCTTGTATGATCTTTTTGGGTTTATGATTAATTGGATTATGTTATTATTATTGCCATTATCTCTCCCATTTTTTTGTTCTGTATAACCCATTTGGGCTTAACACTTTCTTGTAAATATAATAATACCAATAATTCATTGCATCTCATGAACATGTAAGAATACAAATAATTCTTCAAACCTCCTACTTTCAGTATATATTTAACATTTTTAGGTTTCTGAATTGTACTTATTCTTGTAATATTTCCTTTTCAGTTGAGAATAGTTGATCGAAGATGATGGTGATCCCTAGAATCATTACCATATTTAACATGGGTAGAATTTTTTTTATATATGTTTGGACAGTCAGTAAGAAATCATTTTACACTGTGTACACTATTTGTTGTGACCACTGAAGGTTTATAATTAACTGGATTATGTTAAGCTAGGCTGAGATAGTCATTATGTGACATAATTTTTTTTTTTCTTCAACAGTAACACGGGAAAACAGTTGATGGCCAAATGTCGCTTGTTGATTAAAGAGAATGAGGAACTTGGCCGCATGATTACTTCTGGTCGTCTTGCCAAGTTAGAAGGTGAACTGGCACTACAAAGAAATTTTAGTGAAGAACTTAAGAAATCTCAGTCAGGTGAGCTTTATTTGCATATATTTGTTTGGCATTTTGCATTTAATGTTCTGATTTGTATTTTTTAATCATGTATTGTATCTCATTCAATGAGTGTCATAATGTTTAGAAAGGAGCATTATATAAATTTAATCCAAACTCGTTAATTCAAGGGTAACTTACAGTAGTTGTTGGGGCTTCGTATGTTATTGACTGACTTTATTTTAATGTTCTGCTGTATTATTAGATAAATAACTTTTTTCTGGCTTGAATAAGTTTAAAAAAAATTTCAATTACTGTGTATTTTACTTCAAGATTTGTTAATTTAATTTTTCCTATAAATTTAGGAGTGAGACTAACTCTCAACCCTTAAGATATTTACAATATGGATAATAACAACCTCAAAGTTAAAACTGTACTGCATATGCTTGAGTATAATATGACCCTGTGTATGGGCCAACCCCTGCATTTTTTTTTACTAAAAGTGGTTCAGCCAGAAATGTAAAGCAAAAGTTCTGAAAGTGTAAAAATAGTTCCAAAAACTTCATAACATTTGTGACAAAGGTAGATTTTTTTTTTTAACACACCAGTCATCTCCCACTGAGGTAGGGGGACCCAACAAAGAGAAAAACACTTTCACTGTTCTGCCAGAAGTGAGGTGATGTCACAGTTAGTTCAGATGGCCCTCCAAACCACAACTTTCAATTCCTCCTCCAGAATTCAGGCTCTGTACTTTCCACCTCCATGACTCAAATCCACCTAACTTGCTTCCTTGCTCACACTCTTATCAGCATGTCAAATCATAAATACCACTTGGGGTCACTCTCCCCTATCTAACACACTCACTTAAGCCTGTTGGATACCCAAACCCATATCACACAAAACCTCATGTATCCTCTCTCTCCAATCTTTTCTGACCCTTACCCCTCCTCCCTTCCATCCCCGATTTATACACCTTAATCATCCTATTTTTCTCCATCCTCTCTAAATGTCCAAAACATCTCGGTAACCCCTAATCAGTCCTCTGAATAATACTTTTGGTAAGCCCACCTCCTCGTAATTACATAACTCCAAATTCTCTGCATAACACTCGCACCACACATTGCCCTCAAACACGACATCTCCACTGGCTCGAGCCACCTCCTCACTGCAACGTTTAAAACCCATGTTTCACACCCATACGACAGTATTGGTACCACTGTACTCTGATACGTACCATTTTTGTCTCCATCAATTCCTCGATGTACCATTCACCTTTTTTTCTTTGTTAATTCTGTAGTTCACCTCATCTCTCAGAATCATCCCAAATATCTGAGGACATTCACTTCCTCCATACTCCCTCCTTCCAATCTGATACCTAATCTTTCATTATCTAAATTTTTTGTTATTCTTATCATCTTTCTCTTTCCTATGTTCTCTCTTAATTTCCTTCTTTTACATACCCTCCCAAATTCATCTACCAACTTGGATGTTATCAAATTGATTTGTGTATATAAGGCACAATGTGGTTACTGAGTGTCATTTTGTCCTTGGTGCACCAAAGAAGCAATCTGGTGCAGTAAGCCTTCAGCATGTAGAGATTTCAACCTCTCAGCAGCATTACTCATGAATTGGTTGGCCACCTACTTTTTTGCTGAGAAATTTTTATCTTAAAGCCTCATTCAGTACATAAGTATATATGGTATATAATTCTTTATGTACAGTTTCCCAACAAATTTGTGGGAGTTACAGTCCTAGAGGTTACATGAAAGTAGAAGCTGAGTAATACAAAATTCAGTTTGTAGTACAAATTTTGTTTATTTGGATTTCAGTGACTATCTTTATATAATGTATTACTCTGATTCAGTTATTATTAACATTTGTAAGAAATAATTACTGGAATAAGAAAGATTTCAGTATGGGAAAAAATTGAGCCAGAGAAATGTTGGAGGATTGCAATTTAAGAATATGGTAGCTCTTGTGTCTGTAGGTACTACTTTACAGTCTGACTAATAGAAAATGAAGATTTCCCAGTTTTTCATTCTTCTGACAAGAGAGTGTTCCAGTTTCTCTATTTAGAATTTGCTGAATAAGAATATTCCAATTTCTGTTATTCATAAATTAGTTTTATGTACATTCTTGAGAGAGAATATTCAAAATTAAAACATTCAGAAAATATTTTATTTAAGTTTTTTTTTAGAACATTAAAAATTCTAAATTTTATTCCCCTACTTTAATTCAATTATGAATTCAAGAATTTGTAATGAGAAAGGAATACCTCATTTAGCATTTAGTTGGTTTCAAGATTTTAGAACATTACTGAGGCATTGATGAATGAGGCCTTAAAATTGCAGACTGTTTTTTAAGGAAAACTAAAGGTTTAGAAAAGCAAATATATGACAGGATATTAACTTACAAATGTACAAAAATTATTTAACACCAGAAAATAGCCATCCATACACACAACATTTGCAGTTGGGATGGGCAGGTCACGTGTTTTTGTCTACCTGCCAGTGATATTTATGATGTCATTTCTTCAGAAACAATATATACACTACTGAAATTATTGCAGAAATGCAGCCTCTGCATCTGCAGGTTGTGATATCATTAGTGGAAGGATTTTGTACCCTGTGTATACTGGGTAAATTACATAGTTATACAGTCTTTGCTTATGCTCTTTACAAGGAAGAATTGTTGTGCCCCATTTTTCATTCCAAAACCACATTTGTATCTTTTCCTTGGTTCTCAGGAAAAGTATAGCGCTCTTAAGTAATCTCGAGTGAAATGAGTGAAAAATATGACAACTTAATTTTTTTAGCCAACACATACATTCAGGATTTTCTCAGAACATTTATTAAGGGATTCAGGGAAACCGGCAGGCCGGACTTGAGTCCTAGAGATGGGAAGTACAGTGTCTGCACTCTGAAGAAGGGATGTTAATGTTGCAGTTTTATAACTAGTGTAAAGCACCCCACTGGCAAGACAGTGATGGAGTGAATGATGATGAAAGTTTTTCTTTTTTGGGCCACCCTGCCTTGGTGGGAATCGGCCAGTGTGTTAATAAAAAATAAATGTTCTCGTTAAAATTTAATCCATAAACACACTTGTATTTTTAGTTCTTAGCTTCCACAGGTAGTTTGGAACAAAGCACATTGGAGAGCGTATAAATCTGTAGGGGAAGGAAGGCGGGGTAGGGATTGCCCTCGAAAAGGTTGGAGGGAGGGGTTAAAGGAGGTTTTGTGGGCGAGGGGCTTGGACTTTCAGCAAGTATGCTTGAGCGTGTTAGACAGGAGTGAATGGAGACGAATGGTTTTTGGGACCTGATGAGCTGTTGGATTGTGAGCAGGGTAATATTTTGTGAAGGGATTCAGGAAAACTGGTTAGCTGGACTTAAGTCCTAGAAGATAGAAGTACAGTGCCTGCACTTTAAAGGAGTAGTTTGGGATATTGGCGGTTTGGAGGGACATCTAAACTGTCGTATCTGAGCACCTCTGCAAAGACAGTGATTATGTATGAGTGATGGTGAAGGGTTGAATAATGATGAAAATTTTTTCTTTCTGTTTGGGTCATCCTGCCTCGGTGGGAAATGGCCGACATGTTATAAAAAAATTAGTTTGCTTAGCTCTGTTCTTCTATGAATCTAAATTATGGCATGGAGATTATTTTAGTGTAGATGGGAAAAGTTAATGTAGTTTGATAATACTTTTTTTGTGAACTTTCCAGAATTGGATGAGTTTTTGCTGGAGATGGATGAAGATACAGAAGGCATGCAGGGGACCATTTACTACCTCCAGCAGCAACTGCGGCAGGCTAAGGAGCGCATTGCTCAACTGAATGCTCAGTTAGCACTCACTCAAACCCCAGACCCTCAACCAGTTGAGGACAGTAGTGCCCAGGTAATTTCAGAAGGAGGCAGTGAATTAAATAATGAGGTAGAACGGACAGAAGAAATAACATTGGTACCACAGCCCAATGGAGATACGTCACACGATGAGCCTCAAATAAATAGTGAATCCTCAGTTCTGGACCCAACAGCAGCAATTCCACTAACCAATGGCCGTAAACGGACGCAGAGTGAAATTGATGATGGGGCAGAAATGACTGATGGGGGTTTAGACGTAGGGGAGGAGTTTATTAGTGAGACTGAGGGTTTACCACCAAGGAAACGGACCAGAACTGATGGTGAAGAGGAGGTTGGAGGAGGAGGAGAGGCGAACACAGTACCAGTAGTGGAGAATGGTGTATTAGAATCGGAATAGGGATGCAAGTGACATTGCTTGCATTATTCTCTCATAGGGAAATGGTGGAGTGTGTAAGTTCACCAAAGGAACAGAGGGCTCTCAGCTCGAGCTTTTGCTCATGACCTGTGTTAAACCATGCTGGCCCTCTGTAGTTTGCCTCCCAGGCCTAGTGGTCTTCATTGTGCACCACAGTTACTGTCCAAATTTTGTACAGACAAGTCTCATTTTTGTATAGCTAATTAAGAAAATTTATTAATGGTGGCAAAAATGTTTATAGGCATCGTTGGTCTCTTGGATTACCTTTGGGGTCAGGTCTCTTCATTTGGAATTATCCACACTAAAGACAATAATAATGAGGGTTCAGCTGTTAGTGTGTGCCCAGTCTTTATCTTCCTTCACAGCATATAATACATCCTGTTGTAGATAGAATTCAACACAGTGTTCATACATTTGAAGTTTAAAAACATGTTCCACTTTATGCCATGACGTACCTTAATAGTGGTAGCACATGCTTTTCTTCTACTTCTCCATAATTTTTTTTATAATGCTCTTTAAAATTTTCATTGTGCCAGAAACAGCTGCTTTATGGATACCATACCCAAGGCTGTTTAGAATGTTGCTTTCTCACATTTCTTTAAAATTCCATCATGATTTCATTAGGATGCATTACTAGCTTGAGACTTTTGACTTCTGTGATTAACATGTTAGACTTTCATGCCCATCTAAACCATACAATTTACAGCAGCCCAGAAATAGAGTATACTGCTCAATATCTAAAGTTCTCCTATGTCAATAACTTGCTTTAAGAAAATCTTCACTCTGAATTAATTGACTGTATATTTCATCCATTGTATACATCTGTAATAGGATTTAAATTGAGTGAATGGATATGACAAGTAAGAGTAAAGAAGTGTTTGGGCATTTATTGATACATACAGCTGAACTTCTCGCCATCCTTTTTAGATTGACATGTTTCTCATTCACACTTTGAAATTTCCAGTCATGTGTTGATAAATATCAATTTTAGATGGAAATTTAAGGCAGAAGCATCAGTGATACTGGAAACAAATATGTTTCCAGTATCATTATCCGATAAAGCTATTTATTTTAATTATACTTGGTTTGCAGTTCATAATGCTGGTATTGAGATTTATTGTGCTACCACAGGGTATAAAACATTCATCATTCTGTTTTGATATTTGATGTTCTGTTTGAGAAAGAATGCAAGGTAAATGAGTACTAAATATATCCCTGTAATAAATATGTGCTTGGTTTTCTAGTTTTTATTTTTATTTTTATATGTATTGATACTAACATGTACTCAAGATGTAATTTGTGTAAGAGGCACTTTTTAGTATGTAAATTTAGTCATGAAAAATGTAAGTAGATACTTTCAAGATTTGTAATGTCTTGTAAAATTCCCACAGTGTGGATAACAGCCTTATCTTAAAATTGGGTATTATTTGGTGGTTAACACTAATTTATATGAAGTAAATCCTATATTCTTATAAACAAATATTGATAGCAAATCTTAGACCTTCATGTTTATGTTCAATTACATTTTATTTTATAATCCTTGGGCAAATCAGAGTAAGAAAAGTTTTTAGATGAGAAACTTTCATCTTGGCTGTGAGGAGTGCTAGTGTGTGTGAGAGAAAGAGAGAGGAATGTGTATGTATGTGACAATGTCTGTATCACCCTTCAACTTTTCTCTTTTATTTTATTTTTGGTGTTCCCTCCTATCATTATTATTTATGCTTTTGTTGTTTTTCTCTAATTCCTTTTCTCTTAACTTTTTATTTTTATTCTCTCTCCTTTCACACCTGCTACCATCTTACTTCACTCTTATCACTAACTCTGCCCGTACTGCCAGTACTACCACTCTCCATAATCACCTCACTGCACTGCTGCCCTCCCAGTTGTCTCCCTCTCACCACTATTGTATACTGCTCCCTTCCTTCCCTCTCACATTCCTTATCTTTCATTTGCACTCTTCATTTTTAACCCCTATTTCTCTCCCTTTCCTCACTCCTAAATGATTCCTGTTTCCTCTTGCATTCCTCCTTTTTAAGGAGAAAAGTCTTCAAATGCTTCTTAGGATTATGTATATCAAATTTTAGAATATATTTGTATATTTTTGTTGTAAAATTTCATGTTCATATTTAAAAAATAATTAAATATTTGTGTCCAATAAGTGATTTTCACATAGTGTATAAAGGTAGCAGAATATATATATTTTAATGAGTGTTCTTTCAAATGTAATATCCAAAATTTAAAGCAGATGACACAAAATATTATTTTATGAATGAGTTGTGTTTGAAGTTAGAGATGGGCCAATGTAATAAATACATTTAAATTAATGCTAAATTTGTAGTGCAGTAAAAATGGCAATTTTCTGAAGTGTGTGTAGCAACAGCACAGTACGCATGCTCTAAAATATTGAACTGTTACAGTGGAGAATGTCTCAAGAAAAGTAGCGGACATGAAAAGTGGTTGATAAGAAGGGTGAATGGGAACATGAGATGGTTATGCAGTGTAAGAACATGTTTTGCTGTGAGTGATTGTTTGATAAACGATGCTCTTAATCATTTATGTTGTTTGTCAGGAATATGCCACTCTTAATAGTCTTCGGTTTACACTCCAGTTTTTAGTTAAGAATTGAACCAGTACTAAAAAATGCAGGTACAAATAAATATTTTACTTTATTTCTTACTGGTGTTTTTTTTAACCCTTTGTATATCCTAATAGAACATTGGATCTAGCTATACTAAAATATTGGGAAGCAAATTCTGATTGGTAATAAAAACTCAATGCTAAGAAATGGACATATGGAAGAGATGAGAGAAAACCCACGAGACAAAAACAAATGTAATGGTTATATATTTCAATCCAGTTGATGTCCTCATCAGCAGATGCAAAGGAATAAGAGACCAGGTATTTATAGGAGTAGGTAGAGTTGGTGATTCCTTGCTGGTAGAGTGAAGCATCATCTTAGTGGAAGGACTTTCTTGGGTCCTCAGTGCTTAACACTTTAAGGGTTACAACTCCTGCTTTCAAACTCATACCCATAAAATCCATGTGAAAATACGCTGCAAAGTCGCTTTTTTAAACTGAAAACAGTGTTGCAGTTTTTTTCTTGTGCGCTGCGTGTTGCAGGATTTTTTTCATATGCTGTACAGTGCATAGACCCATTCTTTCATATCTAGGCTGAGATTTACCACTCGCAGCTTATCTGAAGGGATTCCTTCAGAGGAGAAATCTGGTCACTGCTGATTTTAATTTAAAGGTAAGCAATCAGAACTTTAATTTGATAATATATTTTTCACTCAACATGATGCCATCCATTATATAAATTCAATCTTTGTTCTGTGCAGGGGTGTTATCATGCAGCTCATGGAAGGTGGTCAACTGGTCCATCATCATTTCCTGAAATATCCTCTTAACATCATTTGCAACTGAATGATCACAGTAATGGAATCTACAGAGAAGGTAAAATTCTGAATTCCTGACTGTAGAACTTACCAGTTGTTGATCCTTCTAGGTGGGTTCTTTGATATTGGTGAAGGGCTCTTGATTTAGGGAATTTGACCAGTGCTCAAATTCCATGAATTGAACCTGAATGCCTTCCATTACCTTAGACACACTATGGCCCCTATGGGTTTAGCACTCCCCCTGTAAATATTATCAGTTGTTGCATATCATCAACATTCTACAAACCATCCGTATCCCACCAAAGTAGGGTGGCCCAAAAAGAAAAACAGAAGTTTCACTTTTTAACTTTATTAATGTATATAGGAGAAGGGGTTATTAGCCCTTTGCTGGTTGTTGCATATGTTTACTAAATAATACCCTTTGTGCAGTTGAACTTCTTTGTAATCACACAAATATTCTTTGTTTATTTTAATCAGGGAGAAGCGTTAAACTCATAGGGGGTCGTATAGCACCTGGGGACTGGGAATCAATCAAGTTAGATCCAAGGAAGGAAAGGATAATTCATACAAGAAACTCTTAGTAGTTGACCTGGAATGTGCTTTCTGATAAGTTGCAATGTAGATTTTGAAGAAAATCATGAGCATTTAATTTCCTCCATTTCCAAAGGAAACTGATAAAATCTTAGATGTAAGTGCTCTTGCAAAAGTGGCAGGGGAAGTTTTAGACTTTGTATTAAATTTAGGTCACAGCTACAAGACAAATTATTTTTTGGACTGGAAATAGCCAGTAGGTGTTGAGCTAATTTAAGGATAAAATTAAGATTATTATTATTATAATCAAAAAGAAGCGGTAAGCCACAAGGGCTATACAGCGCTGCAGGGCAGGAAGGAAGCGAGGGCGTCAGGTGGTAAAAGGGAGATGGATGAGTAATAGGTTACGGATAACAGCGGGGTAGTGGATGGTGAAAGGGTAAAGGGCAGCAAGAGACTGAACTAGAAAGGGCTGAGGGGAGTGCGAAAAGTATCATCAGAGTTTGTGGAGTAAATTAGTCGTTGTCAAGAAGTCAATGAGAGAGTCAGGATTAAAGGAGGGTCCATCAGCAAGAAGGGAAGGTAAAGAGAGAGTAGTAGAACGAAGACGACGTTGGAGGTAAATTCTGCGTGCTTGTTGATAGAGAGGGCAGTCTAACAGAATGTGGCTAATCGATACTGGAACTTGACACTGCTCACAGAGAGGAACAGGGTGCCTCTCCATGAGATACCCATGAGTAAGACGAGTGTGGCCAATGCGAAGGCGGGAGAGAGTGGTCTCCCAACCGTGGCACTGATGACAAGAAGACTGCCAGTAACCTATGCTCGGTTTAATAGAATGAAGTTTGTTACCGAGCAGAGTTGACCAAGATAAAATTAAGAGCAGAATTACAAGCATTAATACAAGCCATGATGTTTATCATTGCTTTCCTCGACAAGAAACATTCTTATGACAAAACTTTGGGTATGGCTCATGTGATGAATGTTGTAGTAAACACTGAATTTTGTTCACACCAGGGTTCTTAATCTTGGCAGCAGCATCTCAACTGGTTCATAGAGATGTGCTACTTTCAGTGTAGAATATATTGTGCAGAAGTTCACTAGCTGAACTAACTGTACATATGTAGTTCTTGTCATCTCTTTCTAAAGGGATCATGTTTGTAGATTTCTGATAAATCTGAAAAATACTGATAAAGAGAATGCAAAATATAGTTTTAATTGTATAATGTCAAAATTAACTTTAAAAGCTTGTTGGAAAATTACTAGCATTTAAATATGATTATATTAGAATAGTGCAGATAGAAACAATGAAATGTAAAAAAAGTAAAATATGGTGTACAGAATGGAGAAAGTAGCATGTAAGCTGAAAGTTGTCACTACTAAAATATGACTAGGCTACAAATACTGTAGTAGTTTAGCTTGTATGGAGATCTCATTTGTGTAAAATGTACTTGATCTTCATTAGAAAGCGTGTATAATGCACACAAACTAATAGGGGA
Source organism: Cherax quadricarinatus (assembly GCF_038502225.1). Lineage (NCBI taxonomy): Eukaryota > Metazoa > Arthropoda > Malacostraca > Decapoda > Parastacidae > Cherax > Cherax quadricarinatus. Next base: position 26,592,067 of record NC_091339.1, read on the forward strand.
AAAAGGGGTGTGTTTCAAAAATCCAACGTGATGAACGTGGTTCATGTATGGAGAGAGTACCAGACACTCACACTGTTGTTAACAGTCAAAATTTTGATGCCATTTACTTACATCATTGTGTGTAAAGCCCACTGAACACACACACACTACTGTTAATGGACAAAATCTCCATGTAGCAGACTTAGTCTGTGACATTAAACATGTCATTTTATATCTGAAATCTGTTACATAAAAGTCTATTATATAGACTGGTTATAAATAACCATAATTTTTAAAGGGGTGGACCGGTAAGCCAGCGGAAGGCCTCGGTCAGATGACCAAAAGCTCCAAAGGCGGGTCATCATCTGACTAAGACCTGCGTCAGGAAACATTTGTCCTGTTTCCTGACGAACCTTACCTAACCTAACCTAGTCTATTATATCAGGTTTTGTACTGTACAGTGGACCCTCAAGTTTCGGCAGCCTTGACTTTCGTGAAATTCAACCTTCGGCAAGTTTTTTGGAAAAATTTGGCCTCGAGTTTAGTGAAAAGACTCGTGTTTCGGCGACCGTCCGGTACCCATCCGCCCGTTACTGCACACACAAAGCCAGTCTCCCACGCCATTCACGCTCAGTGTGCCATTGTTTACCAACACGTGACCATCACCCCGCGGGTTCATACGTAATAATCCATTGTTTTTTGTGATTACAACTGCTAAATAAGTCACCATGAGCCCAAGGAAAGCTAGTGCAAGCCCTTTGGTAAAGAAAGTGAGGAACACGATTGAATTCAAGAAGGAAATCATTGAAAAATAGAGTGGAGTGCGTGTTACAGAGCGTGCCAGGATGTATGGCAAACCCCATTCAACCATCAGTTCGATCGTGGCGAAAGGAAAGGAAATAAAGTGTGCTGTTGTTGCAAAAGGGGTGGATATGCTGACAAAAAGGAGATCACAAATCCTCGAAGAAGTGGAGAGGTTATTGTTGGTGTGGATTACCGAAAAACAGTTAGCAGGAGATAGTGTTACGCAGTCGATAATATGTGAAAAGGCAAGACAGTTGCATGACGATCTCGTAAAGAACATGCCTGCAACAAGTGGTGATGCTTGTGATTTTAAGGCCAGCAAAAGTTGGTTTGAGAGATTTAAGAAGTGTAGTGGCATTCACAGCGTGATAAGGCATAGCGAGGCTGCCAGTTCTGACAAAAAAGCAGCTGAGAAGTTTGTACAGGAGTGTGTAGACACTGGAGAATTCAAACCCCAGCAAGTGTTTAATTGTGACGAAACAGGCCTCTTCTGGAAGAAAATGCCAAAGAGGACCTACAACACGCAGGAGGAAATGGCACTGCCAGGACACAAGCCTCTGAAAGATGGGCTTACTCTCATGTTTTGTAGTAATGCTAGTGGGGATTTTAAAGTGAAGCCTTTACTGGTGTATCACTCTGAAAATCCCAGAATGTTCAAGAAATACAGTGTCGCCAAGAGTAATTTGTGTGTGATGTGGAAGGCTAACAGTAAGGCATGGATCACAAGGGGAATTTTCCTAGACTGGTTTAGTGAAGTGTTTGGCCCCAGTGTGAAGAAATACCTCCTGGAAAATAAATTCCCACTCAAGTGCCTCCTGGTAATGGACAATGCTCCTGCTTATCCTCAAGACTTGGAAGAGCAAATAGTGGAGGAGTTTAGTTTCATCACGGTGAAGTTCTTGCCTCCTAATACCACTCCTCTCCTCCAGCTCATGGACCAGCAGGTCATTTCAAACTTCAAAAAACTCTACACCAAAGCAGTGTTTCAAAAGTGCTTTGAAGTAACCTCAGACACTGAATTGACCCTAATAGAGTTCTGGAAAGATCACTTTAATATCCTCCATTGCATAAACCTTATAGGTAAGTCTTGGGAGGGAGTGACTTCCAGGACTTTGAACTCTGCTTGGAGAAATTTGTGGCCAGATTGTGTACAAGAGGGATTTTGAAGGGTTTGTAGCTGACCCTAAGGAACCTATGCCAGTTGTGGAAACTATTGTGGCATTGGGGATGTCCCTGGGGTTGGAGGTGAGTGGTGAGGATGTGGAAGAGTTGGTGGAGGACCACAGGGAAGAGCTAACCACTGAAGAGCTGCAAGAGCTTCATCTGCAACAGCAACAGATCACAGCTCAGGAAACTGTTGCAGAGGAGGAGGAAGAGAGATGGAGGAGGGTGCCTTCTTCAAAGATTAAGGACATTTGTGGAAAGTGGACTGAAGTGCAAACATTTATGGATGAACTTCACCCTAACAAAGCTGTTGCAGGCCATATTGGCAACATGTACAATGACAGTGTTGTGTCCCACTTCAGGGAAATCTTAAAGAAACACCAGAAACAAACCTCTCTGGACAGATATTTTGTGCGACAGGGGTCCAGTGACTCTCAAGCTGGTCCCAGCTGCATTAAAAGAAGAAGGGAAGTAACCCCAGATATGGACTTCATACCTGAAGTCCTAATGGAAGGAGATTCTCCTTCCAAAAAATAGTGTACACCTTCCTCCTATCCCCTCCTCCCGTCTTCCATCCACGCAGAAGTCTTCAGTAAAGGTAAGTGTAATGTTATTTTTTTTAAATGCATGTACTTGATTTCTGATTGTTTTCATTATGTAAATCTTTATTTAATTTGAAAAAATATATTTTATTTTAATATTTTTGGGTGTCTGGAACGGATTAATTTTATTTCCATTATTTCTTATGGGGAAAATGGTTTCGAGTTTCGTGAATTTCGGCCTTCGGCGGGCTCTCTGGAATGGATTAATCACGAAACTCGGGGTCCACTGTACAGTGGACCCCCGGTTAACGAACTTTTTTCATTCCAGTAGTATGTTCAGGTGCCAGTACTGACCGAATTTTTTCCCATAAGGAATATTGTGAAGTAGATTAGTCCATTTCAGACCCCCAAACATACACGTACAAACGCACTTACATAAATACACTTACATAATTGGTCGCATTTGGAGGTGATCGTTAAGCGGGGGTCCACTGTATTTGTAAATGCTGGACAGGTGTGAAAAGTACCTTGTGCAGTTGGCACAAAGGTTGTTTTCCAATATCAGGCCTTCTAGCAAGTTTGCCTAGCTGGTGTTATATTGAGATACAAAATACCTGAGCAGGGTATGTTATATTTTGTTTGCTAAGTTTAATTTTTGATTAACCTAACCTAATGTGAAGGAAAGGGGAGAGTATGTAACAACACCTGGGTAAATAGAGAAGTTGCCATATAACATGGGAAAATCAACACTGGTTTTTCACATTTGATGTCATTTAACCCTTTGACTGTTTCAGGCCCCTCTCTGAAACACTCATTCTATGTCGCTCAATTTTTGAAAAAAAAAAAAAAAAAATTTTTCTTATGAAATGATAGAGAATCTTTTCCCGATGGTAATGACACCAAAAGTTCGAAATTTGGTCGAAAACTCGTGGAATTATGCTCCCGCGAAGTTAGCGGTCTCGGCGACATGTGCGTATCGGCGATTTCGCCGACTTTGAGCCCAATTTTCAGCCAATTCCATTGCTCCAGTTGACCAAACTCATAGCTATTTCTTTAGAACTCCATTTTATCTATCAGCTGAGTACAAGAAACCTCCCATTTACTAATTTGGACTACCCAATATGGTGGTCAGAAATTGGCAATTTGGCCAATTTCACGCAAAATAAAAAAGATGCCAATTTCAAAATAGGGTCCAGAATAAACAAGGTAGACATTCGTGGCACTAAAATAACATATGCTCTGTTCATTAGTCACATCTCTAGGCCCCTCTTATATTATTATTGCTTTCTATTTTGATTTTTTATTCATACAAAAAAATACAAAATTTACTGTTATGCAGACGACTGCATTATTGTAAAAATGGTATAAATAATATCAGTGCACTAGTGAAAGAATATTAGACTCCCCAGTTGACGTGTATTGGATGTGTGGTGTGATTTATTTACTCTTGAACATTGGTAAAAATCGAACATTTCCGCTACTTTGAGCTCAGTTTCAAGGTCGTTTTCATCGTAAAAGTAATGAAAATCATCTCTATTTCTGTAATATGTTTTCCATTTTATCAACTAAGACCATGAAAACGCGAATACAACGATAAATACTATACGAAAATACACCTCAAAGTCGGCGTTTTATTCCAAAAAAACGATCAGTTTTTTTTTTCTCATTACGCAATGTGTGCTGCAGGATTTTTTTTATGTGGTGCACACTGACCACACAGACCCATTCTCTCACATGTGGGCCTACCAGCTTTCTCCCACTTGATTTGAAGCCGCTAGAATTATTGAGTATATATACGTCAGAAACATTGGCTCGTAAGACGTATTTATACGTCGAAAACAGTCAAAGGGTTAAATTTGCACATATTTCTTAGGAAAATGTAAAATGTGGACAAAGGCATAGCTACAGACTAGAGCACTGTATCTTGGATTATATCTGAAATCTTGAGAGTACTGTATGTCTCTATTTAGCATCCACTTGATAAAATAACTACTGTAGAGAAAGACTGTAATACAGTATATGAAAATACAATTCTATAATATTTGGAAGTTAATACTATGAGATCTGGTAGACTTCTCCACACAGCAACACCTCTTGTTGCCACTGAGGTTGAGTGGGTTCTTGTATTGTACCTGTGATCCAAAAAGGCAATGTCTTCAGTGGTTCATGAACCACTAATTTGTCAGTGATACAGTGGAGCCCCAGTTAACGATATTTTTTTCACTCCAGAAGTATGTTCAGGTGCCAGTACTGACCGAATTTGTTCCCATAAGGAATATTGTGAAGTAGATTAGTCCATTTCAGACCCCCAAACATACACGTACAAACGCACTTACATAAATACACTTACATAATTGGTCGCATTCGGAGGTGATCGTTATGCGGGGGTCCACTGTACTTGTATCCTCAGAGTTCACATCCCCGTTTAATTCTCTCGTTTCAACTAAGCACACCGAACAATTTGCATTATGTGATAGGCATCTTTCAGCTTGGAAGAGCAGTAGAATAGTGGCACATGATAGAGTAATATTCTCTGCACTGTGAGATGTAGGGAAATGAATCACGTAGCCAACTTGAGCTTAGGCATGAGTAGTTAGCGACAGAGCACATGCACACAAGGTAAATAATTGATTTTTAGTATGGGAGCACTGAATCCTAAGAGCCCCCCCCCCCCAAAAAAAAAAATCAATTGGATGAAAAATTATCTATATACAGTACTGGTGTAACAGGTCATTATGCCTATAATAATTCAACAAAGTTGTTTTTCATATTGCAAAACCTGAAATTTCCACTTATGTATATAATTGTATTATCAGTCTGGTTCATTTGCATCTCTTCATAATTTTGCTATTCCTTAATGTTATAATTTTAAATTATGTCCATGCCACTGTCATGGAAGTTTAACTAATGACAAGTTAATTTTATGTACAGAGGTATTGTACTTCATCATAAGATAAAAAAAAAATGGTATTCTCATGATATTTGGACATAAAATTCAGACTAATTTTAAACAATTTATTGAATGACAATGGGCACTTGAAATGCAATGATGCGAGCTGAGGATAGACAAAAAGGTTATCCTATGGCCACTTAAATGGCTCTTCGGATTTACATATATTACCATAAGTTGCCACACGCTATTTCTTCACATGTCATGGACAAAAAGAACTGTTAAATGTCTGAATTGCTGGAACTTGCTTAGGGTTCAGTACAGCACTTAACAGATGAATAACGTAACTTTTGTCTGTGACTATAGTAGATAATCCTACAGGGTTACTTTATGTATATTCATTACCGTATTTTAGAGAACACTCATTCTTAATGTAATTTTTTTTTTCTAGCCGTACAAACAATTTGCTGATTCACTCAGGTGAACCCAAATCAAGACACACACACACACACAATGTTCTGGCATATATACTAAGTGTTTTTATGTTTAGTCTGATCTACGTAAAATCTGAATTTTCCATCTTACAAGTATACATCATATCTGCATCAGGAGAAGGAAACGAAATTTTGTATACAGTATATACATGTATATTAAATATTATGGTACAGTATGTAGATGTTCAAAAAAAATACTATTTGAATAATATTTATATCGATTAAGCAAAGTTTTTGAGTCCGTAAATAATGCAGACATGGATACGAGCATAATTATTTAATGTCACTGCTGAGGAAGTAAGTTAATTATAAAATACTGTTACATGTAATTAGTATTTTGGTACAGTACATAAAATTTTTTTTTTCAAGATAACTAACACATTGGCCGTTTCCCACTGAGGCAGGGTGACTCAAAAAGAAAGGGGAAAAAAAAAACTTTCATCATCGTTCAACACTCGCCATCATTCATACATGATCACTGACTTTGCAGAGGCATTCAGATACGATAGCTTAGATGTCACTCCAAAGTTATTCAAGCTATAAGACCTTCAGCATTAACAAAAATGAATAAAACAAGGTGTGCCAAAGAAGAGGTGTAGTTAAGTATAAATCAATTACTATGACTATTATGATATGGCAACATGGTCTGACAGAGCTCTGGGCTAGTCAGTTGGAACATCATACTCTGTCTTGTGAATTTTTTTTTTTTTTTTTCAATGTTTGTCATTTCCCACCAAGGCAGGGTAACCCAAAAAGAAAGAAAAAACTTTCATCATCATTCATACATAATCACTGTCTTTGCAGAGGTGCTCAGATATGACAGAAAGAAGACTCCACCAGGGGTCGAACCTGAGTTGGCTGCTTTAGAGGCAGCCGTGCTGACAGAATAGTTATTATATAAAAAAAAAAATGCTAAAACCCATATGGGTCATTTGGCGATGACCAGTTGTGAATTCTATTTTTTTTATGTATAGATGGTAAATGTTTGCATGCTTGTACTTCATGAAATGTTTTACATTACATACATATTAATTTTGCATAAAATTTTCTTTGTAAATTAATTTAACAAGAGAATTAAACAAATCTTGGCCAGGCATTCTTCTTAAGAAAAAGAAAACTACCCTAATTTTTGATAAATAGCTACACATTATTTTATCTATATAAATTTGATTAAAAATTTTGACATCTGCAGACATAATACATATTGTTTGGCTTTAATTACAATGTTACCTAGCTGCAAATTAATGAAGAGGTTAATTTGTACATTATATTGTTACAAATTTTTCCATCTGCACATACTACTGTATCTACATAGCAAACATACAAAAGTGACAATGCATTAAGTCTTAATTCCAGGATAGAATATCAGCAAACAATCATAATATTTCTCAGAAATATCCATAATTTAATAAAATAATACAATACTTAACATATCAAGACTAGTTGACTTTGTATTCTTTTATTTTTGTAAATGTTAAAAATATTGTACATTAATGCTAAAACAAGCATGTGTTACACTTGGAAAAATTAATAAAACCAGAGTTGAGCAACTTAAAAAACTATTAAGCAGATCTTAATAGTTTGTGCTATATCTGGAAATATTACATGTTTTTGCATGGTCATAGGTAGGGTTTTCCTAGACATCAAACTTTTATTTTTGAATAATTATTTCTTATTAGCAGTGCTGATAGTAGCCAAGTAAAATTAAAATATTGTACTGTAATTTAAATATCACTACAGTTAAAAAAAAAACTCGCTTTGTGTGTATATTAATTTTTAGTGCTTTCAAAAGAATGTACCTTTTAACAGGAATTATTATACACAACTGAAATGATGACTTCACATTATTGCAATTAAACTTTCAAAAATCACTAAGTATAAGTCAAAGTTTACTATCTTGAACTTCACCAGGGTCATCTATGGTAGACTTGCGGTCTGCAATGGCTTTGAGAAGTTTTCTACGTGGTCCAATTGGTAGTTTCATATTTATTAGATCCTCTTCATTCAAGAGCATGAGAGCATCAAGGTCTATATGCTCTCTGGCAAATGTTGGGATGAAGTCTACAAGGCCAGCAGCAGCAAGGAACAAGTATACAGGTGTTGCTTCACTCTCATCATCCGAGGGTAGATCCTTGGAAATTTTATTCTTGAGTTAGACAAACAAGTAAGCAATTTGCACTTTTAAGTAAATAGGCTTTGAAGCCATTTGAAGATGCAAGTTTAACTTTAATAATAATTGCAGAAAGCATGAGACTGAGTGAGTAATTGGATACAGTACATAAATTAAAGGAATCTATCATAAAATCACCTTGTCTCATAGTATAACTAAATATCTTCACGAAACAAACCTCTTCTTCCCAGGGCTCAGCAGCTTGCCTGTGAGTCAGTGAGCTAGAAGAATCTCCTGCAGATAAGGGCTTTGGGGATTCACTGCCGCTGGTAGCCAAGCTGCTCAATGTTGCCGTAATTGAGTTTGATCTATAAAGTTCACTTTACATTAAAATGGCATTGCATACAAAATTAATAAATATAATGGTTCCCTGAGTTAAGATTTACCCTCATAAATTAATTTAATTAAGAGCTTCGATGAAAAAAAATTTATACACATGCACTTGTGATTGAATTATGCCATCTTCTGTGTTACCGAGTCATCATGGCTCCCTGAGATGTGCAAGTAAACAGGCAATTTCTATGATGATCAAGCAAGAAATTAATAAAAAAAAAAAATAATTTAGAATTAGTTCATTGGTGCATGAATATAGCTTTCCACAATCAACCAGCTCTACTGTTGTTAAACAAAAAGAAATTTCAAAGAATATAATTATGATAGAATGCTATTAAGGATAAGAGCAGCAGATGAAGGGAGATACTGTGCCTACAAGTTATATCTGTGAGAATGCAAGGCCAAGGTATAGTAAAAGTTGCACTTTTGAGGTCTTGGAATAAATTACCATAAAACCATGTATTTTGGAGTTCAAGTTATGATAATTGTGAGCTCATCTGGAACAGATTAATAATGTAACTCAAGGGACCAGTGTACCTTAAATACACATTTACTTGCATCATTAGCTCTTTGAAATCTTATAAGGCAAAAATAAGAAGAAAAATATATTTCAGAAAGCTCACCTAAAGGCAACGGAACCAAAACCAGGTCTAGCAAACAGGGAACCTCTAGGCTGCATACTTGGTTGCACCATGCCGTCAAAGATAAAGTCTGGTTGGCTGAGAGTCCGCTGCATGGGTCTCCCACCATCTTCACTGTCACTAGTTTCAAACACATCAGTGAGTTTCCCTCTTTTGCCATCTAGAAAAAATGGTCAGGTCATCTTTTGATGAACTTAGCAAAACTAATTATCTGGTGAGCATTATTGTGTGTGTGCACAGGGGGTGGGAGGGTTGAGTCTCTGCTCCTGGCCATGTCATGCCGGATTCACTCCCTCCCTTCTAGCCTCATGGGCCCTATCATGCTTATTCTTAAAGCTATATATGAGTTGCCTCCTACTTTCCTAAGGTTATTTTCTCCAAGTCATGGCAATTATAATTACTGGGGCACCTGTAAGAACCTCAGAAATTTTTTTTTTTTTTTTTTTTAACTAACAGTTTAAAATGAGTTTTTAACTGATTTTGGTTATTTTAATTTAGCATGACTTTTTTTTATACTTGTTGGTTTGAATGATTTTTGTGTTGCAGTTATGGTTTTCAACTGTTAGGGTGTATAGTTGTATGTTTTACTAGAAAATAGCCCCCTTCTTTCCTTCATACCATAACTTGAGCCTTCTGTATAAAAAACTTTAATTCTTTTAGTAACCTACTACTATATCTATTTCATACATGTGCAACATCTGTCACAATGCTTATCTATCCACTATCAGAGCTATTCCAAATCCATAAACGAGACAGTTCCTTACCTTTTACCTATGATTTACCTCAATGTTCCTCAGGAGTCCTCCTTCCTGTCTTATACTACTTCCTTCAATAATTGTTCTACCATACACCTGGTATACTGTACAGGCTTACTGTTTAAAATATCTCCAATACTACTTGTTCCGCATCTCACTATTTAAACCAAGTCATCTGCTTCTGAGTTTTTACCATTTCTATCTCCAAATCTTTATTATTTTAATTAAGGTTTGACGATACCTCTCATTCTTTTAACTCTTTCTTTTGCATTTTTGTAATGTCCTTGTCTCTTGCTATACAGTCCACCTTTCTGTATTTTTTTACATTGCAAAAAACATTCATGTGCCAATTTTTTCTTCTTTATTGCCATTTTTGCTTCTTGCCTTCTATACCTGCCATCTTATAACCTCAAATAACTACTGTACATGGTGACATTACATTTTATTCCACACCACACCTTTTCAACATATTTATATAACCTTACCACTCAAATTCAGTATCTCAAATTTATGTAGCACAGCCAATAAAATACATTATAGTAATCATTTGCACAAAGCAACTACCTAAAAAAATATTTGAGCCTAGAGCCCTCTGAGATCACCATAGCCATACAAACTAAGAACTGACTCACAATGGTGATTACCATGAGTAGAGATGCCAAACAGGCAACTCTGAACTCATTTAGAAAGTAATGAACACTTGGAAAGTTTTATAGCTGTGATACTAGTGATGAATTTAGAGAGAAGACTAACAGCAATTATTGGTTTAAACGTAAATAATGAATGACTACTGACAGCAATGAATCCTGAGGAAATAATTGTTAATGTAAACAATTAGTGATTAATTCAAATAAATTGATATTGTGTACTGCATATACCAGGACACACAATAATGTGGTATTTTTAAATTATGTACAATTCCGAGTTTTATTTTTTTATTATTAACACATTGACCAATTCCCACCAAGGCATGGTGGCCCAAAAAAGAAAAACTTTCATCATTCACTCCATCACTGTCTTGCCAGAGGGGTGCTTTACACTACAGTTCACAAAACTGCAACATTAACACCCCTCCTTCAGAGTGCAGGCACTGTACTTCCCATCTCCAGGACTCAAGCCCAGTCTGCTGGTTTCCGTGAACCCCTTCATAAATGTTACTTTGCTCACACTCCAACAGCACTTCAAGTATTGAAAACCATTTGTCTCCATTCACTCCTATCAAATACGCTCACGTATGCTTGCTGGAAGTCCAATTCCGAGTTGTTGATACAAATAAAAGTAAAAAAAAAAAAAAAATTATATAATTTCCAAAGTTTTTTTTTATCTTTTCATTTGACGTGTTTATTAAACCCTATATACTAGCGCTGTATAGCCCTTGTGGCTTAGCGCTTCTTTTTGATTATAATAATAATAATAATAATAATAATAATTAAACCCTATTGAAATTAAGTTTTACAATTCATTACTTTCCTGCTTAAAAAGAGTGATAATTTATTTTTATCCATTCAGACCACTTCTGTTCAGACCCTTTCTGGATCCTTTTACACAAGTTTATACAGTACATAATTTAACAAACTACAAAAAACTGCATTGCAAATATAAAATTACAAAACTATGGACGGACAAGACGGCACATACATCCAGTTGACTCACTGTTGGTGCTGCTTAGACTACCACCTGGCACAAACATAATCTCAGAGTCCCGACGGAGACCAGAAAGATTGCGAACCGAGTTCTTGCCATCAGATTCTACCTCTCGTACCTATAAAAGTTGAAGATAAAATGACAATCAATATTAAAACTATCGCATAAACAGTTATAATTTTAAGGTAAACGGATGTATGTACATAAGTATGTGTGTGCATGTGTGTGTGTATGTGTGTGTGTTTGTTATTTATATATATTTTTTTTTTTCAACATGATAGCCATCTCTCACCAAGGCAGGGTGACCCAAAAAAGAAGCACTTTCACCGTCATTCACTCAATCACTGTCTTTGCATAAATGCCCAGATATAACAGTTTAGATGTCACTCCAAATAGCCAATATCCCAAACCCCTCCTTTAAAGTGCTGGCACTGTACTTCCCACCTCCAGGACTAGAGTCTGGCTAACCGGTTTTCCTGAATCCCTTCACAAAATATTACCCTGCTCACACTCCAACAGCAAACAAATCACGGATTTGAGCTTTGAAGGGATTTGAGCAAGAGTACACCACAGCCACACTGGTGTGGGATTCATCTGTGAAAACCTACATTTGTGGTCACAGTGGGGCCCATGCTGACCTCCCTATGAAGTATAGAATTATACCTAGTTGGATAAATCTTATCAGAGCCAGCTGGTCCAGTGTTAGCATACTGGCTTGTCAGTTTTAGGACTCGCCTGCCATGTATTCAATCTCACCCTTTCCCTGATATATTTATTATTTTATTTATTATCACACTGGCCGATTCCCACCAAGGCAGGGTGGCCCGAAAAAGAAAAACTTCACCATCATTCACTCCATCACTGTCTTGCCAGAAGGGTGCTTTACACTACAGTTTTTAAACTGCAACATTAACACCCCTCCTTCAGAGTGCAGGCACTGTACTTCCCATCTCCAAGACTCAAGTCCGGCCTGCCGGTTTCCCTGAACCCCTTCATAAATGTTAATGTTACTTTGCTCACACTCCAACAGCACGTCAAGTATTAAAAACCATTTGTCTCCATTCACTCCTATCAAACACGCTCACGCATGCCTGCTGGAAGTCCAAGCCCCTCGCACACGAAACCTCCTTTACCCCCTCCCTCCAACCTTTCCTAGGCTGACCCCTACCCCGCCTTCCTTCCACTACAGACTGATACACTCTTGAAGTCACTCTGTTTCGCTCCATTCTCTCTACATGTCCGAACCACCTCAACAACCCTTCCTCAGCCCTCTGGACAACAGTTTTGGTAATCCTGCACCTCCTCCTAACTTCCAAACTACGAATTCTCTGCATTATATTCACACCACACATTGCCCTCAGACATGACATCTCCATTGCCTCCAGCCTTCTCCTCGCTGCAACATTCATCACCCATGCTTCACACCCATATAAGAGTGTTGGTAAAACTATACTCTCATACATTCCCCTCTTTGCCTCCAAGGACAAAGGAGTCTGTGGAGACAAAGAAATATGTGCACCACTCACCCTTTTCTCCTCATCAATTCTATGATTCACCCCTCATCTTTCATAGACCCATCCACTGACACGTCCACTCCCAAATATCTGAATACATTCACCTCCATACTCTCTCCCTCCAATCTGATATCCAATCTTTCATCACCTAATCTTTTTGTTATCCTCATAACCTTACTCTTTCCTGTATTCACCTTTAATTTTCTTCTTTTGCACACCCTACCAAATTCATCCACCAATCTCTGCAACTTCTCTTCAGAATCTCCCAAGAGCACAGTGTCATCAGCAACGACCAACTGTGACAACTCCCACTTTATGTGTGATTCTTTATCTTTTAACTCCACACCTCTTGCCAAGACCCTCGCATTTACTTCTCTTACAACCCCATCTATAAATATATTAAACAACCACGGTGACATCACACATCCTTGTCTAAGGCCTACTTTTACTGGGAAATAATTTCCCTCTTTTCTACATACTCTAACTTGAGCCTCACTATCCTCATAAAAACTCTTCACTGCTTTCAGTAACCTACCTCCTACACCATACACCTGCAACATTGCCCCCCTATCCACCCTGTCATATGCCTTTTCCAAATCCATAAATGCCACAAAGACCTCTTTAGCCTTATCTAAATACTGTTCACTTATATGTTTCACTGTAAACACCTGGTCCACACACCCCCTACCTTTCCTAAAGCCTCCTTGTTCATCTGCTATCCTCTTCTCCATCTTACTCTTAATTCTTTCAATAATAACTACCATACACTTTACCAGGTATACTCAACAGACTTATCCCCCTATAATTTTTGCACTCTCTTTTGTCCCCTTTGCCTTTATACAAAGGAACTATGCATGCTCTCTGCCAATCCCTAGGTACCTTACCCTCTTCCATACATTTATTAAATAATTGCACCAACCACTCCAAAACTATATCCCCACCTGCTTTTAACATTTCTATCTTTATCCCATCAATCCCAGCTGCCTTACCTCCTTTCATTTTACCTACTGCCTCACGAACTTCCCCCACACTCACAACTGGCTCTTCCTCACTCCTACAAGATGTTATTCCTCCTTGCCCTATACACGAAATCACAGCTTCCCTATCTTCATCAACATTTAACAATTCCTCAAAATATTCCCTCCATCTTCCCAATACCTCTAACTCTCCATTTAATAACTCTCCTCTCCTATTTTTAACTGACAAATCCATTTGTTCTCTAGGCTTCCTTAACTTGTTAATCTCACTCCAAAACTTTTTCTTATTTTCAACAAAATTTGTTGATAACATTTCACCCACTCTCATTTGCTCTCTTTTTACATTGCTTCACCACTCTCTTAACCTCTCTCTTTTTCTCCATATACTCTTCCCTCCTTGCATCACTTCTACTTTGTAAAAACTTCTCATATGCTATCTTTTTCTCCCTTACTACTCTCTTTACATCATCATTCCACCAATTGCTCCTCTTCCCTCCCGCACCCACTTTCCTGTAACCACAAACTTCTGCTGAACACTCTAACACTACATTTTTAAACCTACCCCATACCTCTTCGACCCCATTTCCTATGCTCTCATTAGCCCATCTATCCTCCAATAGCTGTTTATATCTTACCCTAACTGCCTCCTCTTTTAGTTTATAAACCTTCACCTCTCTCTTCCCTGATGCTTCTATTCTTCTTGTATCCCATCTACCTTTTACTCTCAGTGTAGCTACAACTAAAAAGTGACCTGATATATCTGTGGCCCCTCTATAAACATGTACATCCTGAAGTCTACTCAACAGTCTTTTATCTACCAATACATAATCCAACAAACTACTGTCATTTCGCCCTACATCATATCTTGTATACTTATTTATCCTCTTTGTTCCTAAAATATGTATTACCTATAACTAAACCCCTCTCTATACAAAGTTCAATCAAAGGGCTCCCATTATCATTTACACCTGGCACCCCAAACTTACCTACCACACCCTCTCTAAAAGTTTCTCCTACTTTAGCATTCAGATCCCCTACCACAATGACTCTCTCACTTGGTTCAAAGGCTCCTATACATTCACTTAACATCTCCCAAAATCTCTCTCTCCCCTCTACATTCCTCTCTTCTCCAGGTGCATACACGCTTATTATGACCCACTTTTCGCATCCAACCTTTACTTTAATCCACATAATTCTTGAATTTACACATTCATATTCTCTTTTCTCCTTCCATAACTGATCCTTCAACATTACTGCTACCCCTTCCTTTGCTCTAACTCTCTCAGATACTCCAGATTTAATCCCATTTATTTCCCCCACCGAAACTCCCCTACCCCCTTCAGGGCCAGGACATCCAACTTCTTTTCATTCATAACATCAGCAATCATCTGTTTCTTGTCATCTGCACTACATCCACGCACATTCAAGCATCCCAGTTTTATAAAGTTTTTCTTCTTCTCTCTTTTAGTAAATGTCTACAGGAGAAGGGGTTACTAGCCCAATGCTCCCAGCATTTTAGTCGCCTCATACGACACGCATGGCTTACGGAGGAAAGATTCTTTTCCACTTCCCCATGGACAATAGAAGAAATAAGGAAGAACAAGAGCTATTTAGAAAAAGGGAGAAAAACCTAGATGTATGTATATATATATATGCATGTGCGTGTCTGTGAAGTGTGACCAAAGTGCAAGTAGGAGTAGCAAGATGTCCCTGTTATCTAGTGTGTTTATGAGACAGAAAAAGAAACCAGCAACTAACTAACTTCCTCAGGGGAATTCTCATTATGTATACAGTCATACCCCACTTTGTAATTTTGGCCAACATCAAATTCGCCTTGATGCCATTTTTCTGTAGTAAATTTCAGTTCATCGGATGTCGTTATGTCAAACTTTACGTCACTTGGGAAAAAGTCAACTACATTGTAATTTTTTGTATTCATTATTCTTTAACCCGTAAACAGTCCACGCAGATCTACGTTCACATGTGTAGTGCTACAAAAGTATATCTACGTTTTTTTTTACATATTTTCAAAAATAAAAAAAAAGATCAGTTTTTTTTACACATTTTCAGATGTAAAGAAACAAAAAGAAGATCTACTTTTTTTACATACTTTCAAGTGTTGAAGAAACGCATATATACGTTTGGACCGTTTACGGGTTAAAAAACATGGCTAATATTTTAAATATTTCTCTTCAAACAGGTGTAGTGTCTGATATGTGGAAGATGGCTAATGTAATTCCTATTTTTAAAGCAGGGGACAAGTCGTTACTGTCAAATTACCACCCAATAAGCCTAATCTCAATTGTAGGCAAATTACTAGAGTGAATTATAGCTGATATTACAAGAAGCCATCTGGATAAGCATAGCCTGATTAATGATACTCAGCATGGATTCACAAGGGGCCGTTCCTGCCTAACTAATTTATTAACCTCCTTCAGTGAAGCTCTTGAGGCCGCTGATCATGATAAAGAATTCGATATTGTTTATTTAGATTTTAGTAAGGCTTTTGATAAAGTACTGCACCAGAGACTGTTAAAGAAAGTGGCAGCTCATGGCATTGGGGAAAAAGTGCTGTCATGGCTCACTAATAGGAAGCAGAGTATGCTTAAATGGGGTTAAATCCGAGTGGGGATCTGTAACAAGTGGAGTACCAAAGGGATCAGTCTCAGGCCCGTTGTTGTTTATAATATATATCAATGACCTTGATGAGGGTATTACTAGTGATATGAGCAAATTCGCCAATGACACAAAGATAGGTAGGATAATTGATTCAAACGTAGATGTTAGGGAACTTCAGGAGGATTCAGACAAACTCTATTCTTGGTCAGAAAAGTGGCAGATGCAGTTCACTGTAGATAAATGCAAGGTTCTGAAGCTCAGGAGTGTCCATAACCCTAGCACTTGTAAGTTAAATAATGTAGAACTTAGCCATACAGATTGCGAAAAGGACTTGGGGGTTATGGTAAGCAACAACCTTAAACCAAGACAGCAATGCCTAAGCGTACGTAATAAGGCAAATAGATTATTGGGATTTATATCAAGAAGTGTAAGCAACAGAAGTCCAGAGGTTATACTGCAGCTTTATACATCATTAGTAAGGCCTCATCTAGATTACGCAGCTCACTTCTGGTCTCCATATTACAGAATGGACATAAATTCGTTAGAAAACATTCAGCGTAGAATGACTAAATTAATACATAGCATTAGAAATTTTCATTATGAAGAAAGTTTGAAGACCCTTAAGTTACATTCACTTGGTAGACGAAGAATGAGGGGAGACATGATCGAAGTGTGTAAGTGGAAGATGGGTATTAATAAAGGGGATATTAATAAGGTCTTGAGGATATCTTTCCAAGAGAGAACCCACAGTAATGGATTTAAATTAGACAAGTTTATATTTAGAAAGGACATAGGAAAGTATTGGTTTGGAAATAGGGTAGTTGATGAGTGGAACAGTCTACCTAGTTGGGTTATTGAGGCTAGGACTTTGGGTAGTTTCAAATTTAGGTTGAGTAAAAACATGAGTGAGAGGGGTTGGATTTGAGTGGGACTTGCATATGAGTGGATAGAGTTATCAGAGCTTATCTCTTGGGTAGCATTGAAAATTGGGTTGGGCAAATGTTTTGTTAGTGAGATGGATTGTAAAGGACCTGCCTAATATGGGCCAACAGGCCTGCTGCAGTGTTCCTCCTTTCTTATGTTCTTATGTTTTAGTGTTCTTTAAGGCTTAGGAACAGTTATATTCTTTCATGAGTTATTTACACTAGTTTTACGGTGTTTGTCATCATTTTAAGGCATTATGTCTGGTGTATGTCAAAAACTGGGTTACGTCACAGCTCTTGGAACCAATTAATGACATAGGGAGGGGTATAACTATTATTATTTTTATTCTTACATTCATGGGAGCGCTAAACCCGCAAGATCATACAGTGCCTGGAAGAATGAGAGGTATTCAAGTTCAATTCAAGGAAGGGGAAGGCATGTTCAATTTCTTGTATCAAGAGCCCCTCATCAGCATCAAGAAACCTCCCTTAAGGGGACTTCTTATTATAGATAACCTAATAGAATTATTCTTTCAAGCTGTGACTACATATTCTCTCATCGTTTTCCTTATCTGCTATGGCTTATTAAAGTACATTTGTGTGCCCAATTAATTATTTAAGTTTCAAAATGCTCTGTTTACAAACTTATAATTATCAAACTACCGATATAAATTTGCTAGTTAAGCATATCCTGAATTAAAAAAATATTAAATTCTTAATTCTTTTTAAGAAATTGATTGAATAACTGCTTACTGACAAGAGTATTACAAAAATAATTTGCCTTTTTTCTTCAAATCAGGAGGGATTCTATATACAAGTGACCAACTTCATAATTCGTAATTCCAATGCCTCTTATGACTCACTAGAACTTACTTTGCCTTACAGTATTTATAGTAATTAGAAGCGGTATAAGATTTAAACATACAGAATGTGCACTGTCCTTCTATACATGTATTAGTATTACTGGGGTAAACATGTTAATATAGTTTACATACCTTGAAATTATTAGAGGTTTTAATTTCATCCAGAACTTTCTTCTTACTTATTTTTTTCTGTATGACTCCCACACTTTTTTTGGCATTATTGTTGTTTGTGGTAGTCAGGTCAGAGAATTTTGGACTGTTGTAAGTATTGTTATAGATTGTGTGAGAGTCTCTTCTTGGGCCACTGAATAGAGCAATGGAGCCACGAGAGATGGTGTTCATGATACCTTTGTTCTTGCCTGTAAATAAAACCACAATTAAGCTCATGATAAAAAAAAATATTTCCTACTTCCTTAACAGCTAGTTTATATAATGACAGCAAAAGTAAAATAACTCAAAATCAAGAGTAAAATACAGTGGACCCTCGGTTATTGGCTGTAATCCATTCCTGAAGGTCGGCCGATAACTGAATTAATATTTCCCATGAGAATTAATGGAAAAACATACAATTAATTCATTCCAAACAAAAATATTCACAAAAAAATATTTTTTTTTACAATTATGTAAGTATTACATATCATTATTGAAGGCTAATGCTGGCTTCTGGAAGATAGGGAGGAGGAAAGAGGGAGGAGTTAGTGTTTGGAAGGGGAATCCCCCCTCCATGAAGACTTTAGGTAGCAAAGCCTTCTCTGGGGTTACTTCCCTTCTCTGTCTTTTAATGCCACTAGGACCAGCTTGAGAGTCACTGGACCCCTGTCTCACAAAATAGCTGTCCAGAGTGCTCTGTTTCTGGCATCTCTCTAAGATTTCCCTGAAGTAGGACAGGGTTTTGTCAGTAAATATGTTGCAGATATGGCTTGTTTCAGCTTTGTCAGGGTGGTGTTTCTCTACAAAAGCTTGCACCCTAGTCCATATTGCACACACCTCTTTAATCTCTGAAGAAGGCACCTCCTTCACTCCTCCTTCCTCCTCCTCTGAAGTAAGTTCCTCAGCTGCAGTCTGTTGCTGTTGAAGCTCTTGCGGCTCTTCAGTGGTAAGCTCTTCCCTGTGGTCCTCCACCAACTCTTCCACATCCTTGCCACTCACCTCCAACCCAAGGGACTTCCCCAGTTCCACAATAGTCCACAGGGTCGGCACGGTCCGTGTCACGGTGAGCCTCAAGCCCTTCAAAATCCCTCTCTTGGACACAATCTGGCCACAGATTGTCTTTTCCTCCTGGGTAATGTAGGTCCTGTTTGGCATTTTCTTTGAAAACAGGTCTGTGTCGTCACAACTGAACACTTGTTGGGGTTCGAATCCTTCAGCCTTTACATAGTTTTGGAATTCATGAACATACTTTTCAGCCACACTTTTGTCAGAACTTGCAGCCTCACCATGCCTTACAACACTGTATGCCACTACTCTTCTTAAATCTATCAAACCATCCTTTGCTGGCCCTAAATTTACAAAACTGCAGCACTTGTTCCAGGCATTTTCTTTGCAAGATCCTCATACAACTGCTATGCCTTCTCACAAATGATGGACTCCACAACACTGTCTCCCACTAATTCTTTTTCCTTAATCCACAATAATAACTTTAACATCTCTTCCATTATCGGTGTCCTTTGTTTAGTTAGAAAAGCTACTCCTTTTGCAATATTAACATCTTTCATTTGTTCTTTCTTTGGCAGGATGGATGTAATTGTTGATTTATTCTTGCTGTACAACCTGGCAAGTTCCACCACCTTCATACCACTCTCAAACTTTTCTATCTCTTCACGCTTAAATTCCACAGTGTTTCTCACTTTCTTTACCACAGGAACTTTACTAGGAACTTTCTTTGGAGCCATGGTTACTTATTTCACAGTTTCACTGCAAGAAAAACCACTAAAAACAATGGTAAACAAGAGAAATGTTTGGATGTATGAGGAGAAGCTTCCTCGGCCACCGAGAGACAAAGCCAAACTGAAGTGCAAGCTGCCCCAGCCGGCGGATGGACGTGTCCAAAACTGCCGATAACTGGGCGCCGAAAACCCTCCCAATAACCGAGTTGGCTGATAACCAAACCGGCTGATAACCGAGGGTCCACTGTATAGCACATTATTTTTTTTTATGCAATATACTTAAGAAAATTACTGGTAAGCAAAAATTCTTCTTCTAATTCAGTCTTATGAAAGGTATTCACACTTATTTTTTTTTTTGAAGTTACTATCTGATTTTGCAGAAAATTTGTATAACCTGTGCTACTGGTTATTGTAGATATAAAACCATAAACCTATATTGATCATTCTGAGTTGCATGGTAAAGTGGAAGGTTGATGGCAGAGAGAAAGAAGCAAAGAAAAAAATAGCATTAAGTGAGAGCACAAAATAATAAAAATGTCTGCAATAAATCAAGTTCATAGATAATCTGTATTTAAAGTGGGCCTGTCAGAGAGGAGGGTAGGGCAAGCATATCAAGTGACTGAAGGTGAGGTCAGAAATGAAACCAAGGTATACTTTATAATGAATGGATAGTCATATTATTCCTCACATTGGTTAAAATGGGCTAGAGCTAGACACTCATAATTTTTTTTATTATCAATCCGTGTAAACATCTTTTGGATTATATTAAAAATGTGCCAGATGGAATAGATTTAGTTGAAGCTTTTAAATTATATATCTTTGAGGCAGTTTTTAACCCTCTGACTGTCGCGGCCGTATATATACGTCTTACAAGGTACCGTGTTTGACGTATATATACTCATAAATTCTAGCGGCTTCAAATCAAGCAGTAGAAAGCTGGTAGGCCCACATGTGAGAAAGTGGGTCTGTGTGGTCAGTGTGCACCATATAAAAATCCTGGAGCACGCAGTGCATAATGAGAAAAAAAAACTGACCGTTTTTTTTAATTAAAATACCGACTTTGTGGTCTATTTACGTATAGTATTTATGGTTGTATTCTCGTTTTCTTGGTCTCATTTGATAGAATGGAAAACATATTATAGAAATAGAGGTGATTTTGATTGATTTTACTATAAAAAGAACCTAGAAATGGAGCTCAAAGTATGGGAAATGTTTGATTTTTGCCAATGTTCAAAAGTAAAGAAATGATGCCATTGTCCAATAAATGTCCAACTAGCCATTCTAATATGCAGTCATGAATGGGTTGATGTTATTTATACAATTATTACAGTATTGCATTAGTCTGCATAATAGTAAGTCTTCTATTTTTTGTTTGAATAAAAATTCAAAATAGAAAGCAAGAGTAATATCAGAGGGGCTTGGAGACATGACTGATGAGCAAAGAAAATGTTATTTTAGAGCCAGGAATGTCTGCATTGTTCATTCTGGACCTTATTTTGAAATTGTCATATTTTTTAGTTTTCGTGAAATTGGCCAAATTGCAAATTTCTGACCACATTATTAGGTAGTTGAAATCGGTAAATGGGCAGTTTCTTGTACCCAATCGATAGAAAAAATGGAGTTCTAAAGAAATAGCTATGAGTTTGGGTGACTGGAACAATGGAATTAGCCGAAAATAGGGCTCAAAGTGGGCGAAATCGCCGATTTGTAAACAGCGCCAAGGTCGCTAACTTCGCGAGAGCATAATTCCGTCAGTTTTCCATCAAATTTCGTTTTTTTGGTGTCCTTACAATCGGGAAAAGATTCTCTATCATTTAATAAGATTTTTTTTTTTTTTTTTTTTTTTTTAATTTTGCGACACCAGGAGACACCTCAGGATTGGGGGTTGCGACAGTCAAAGGGTTAATGTGATAAATTCTCAAACATTCAGTTTTTATAAGTGCTGGTGTGTACAGTTTACTGTATTGTAACCAGGCAATGTATGACCCCTACAAGTTTAGTGCTTTTCCTTGACTATCATAATAATACTATTGTAAATGTCAAATACAGTGGAACCTCAGAAATCGAACTGCTCCCAACACAACCAATTATGTAAGTGTATTTTTGTAAGTGCTTTTATAAGTGTATTTTTGAGGGTCTGAAATGGACTAATCTAATTTACATTATTCCTGATGGGAATAAATTCATTCGGTAAAGGCACTCAAACAGCCTTCTGGACCGAAGAAAGTTCGATATTTGAGGTTCCACTGTACTGACACATTATTAAACCTCTAAAATAAGAACAGTTTCTAATGTCTGTTAGATTATCGCCTTACCTGATCCTCTATTTTTCTTTATTACCTAGACAAGAAGTAATCCAAACAAGTTTACCTTGTGGTCTTTCATCAACTTTCTCTATCTTTTGTCTCTCCTTCTGTAGTTTGGCATTTTCTTCTTCCCGTTTCTTGTCAGCTTTCCTTTGGATTTTGTCAAACTCTTTTTGTCGCTTCTCAGCATCCTTCAGTGCTCTATCTTGCAACTTTTTCACTTGCTGTGAAAGGGGACAGTAAACAAATTATCTTTGAATTTCCCATAGCTTCCACTATCATTTTTTTCCCTGCCTTGCAAATTGTAAGATTTGTATGCTTTTTTGTAGAAAATGATAGCAAATATGAAAAAAAAAAATGCTACCAGTACTAAGGCCTGAGACTAATGAAATGTGCCTTAGATTATCAAGACAAGAAAACTAATATCATCTAGCTTTATAAACCCCTAGATTAATATATTAAAACATGGAAACCTCACATACAGAAAGATATTACAGCACTGGGAAAAGTTAATGCAAAGCAATGACAACCATTCTGGAAAAAAATTTGGCTCGCCAGGGTAGGCCAAGACTACAGCAAAATTATTCAAACGAGCATTTTGATCTCATAATCTCATAAGAGATATAAAGATGCTGAACAAATTGGTTAGCATAAACTATGACAATCTCCCCCCACCCAAAAAAAAAAAAATAAAATAAAATAAAATAAAATAAACAGAGGCAACAACCTCCAGCTCACTAAAATTCCATGCAAAAAAAACAGGAAATTTTTTGTGGTCAGAAAATTCCATATGGGTTTAGTGCTTTTTGTGAATATGGTATAATAATCACATACACTGGTAGAAATTAACCTATGAAACAGTGTTGGTTATTACTGTACTGAATGCCAGTTCAAAATAAACCTGTAAAAACTTTAGGTAATTAATACAAGGCCACTGGACACAATTTCAAGTACTGTACAGTATTGACACATGAACAGAAGTGTATGCCAGGTATAAAACTCATTACATTAAGAATATGTAAAATCTCATTACATTTCAATAGTACTGACCTTGGGGTCAGTCGTAGTCTGCTTTGCGGAGACCGTGTCCAGGTAGCGGAGAATGTCTTCCCTGTTATTCATGGCAGCAAGCTCTTTGGCAGTGTGCAAGTCATTGTCTAATGACCAAATGTTAGCACCAAAATTGACAAGGAAGGAGACACAGGACATGTGTCCTTGGGCAGCAGCACAGTGCAGTGCTGTGTTGCCATAGTGATCACACTTGTCGGGCTCACCTCTGCAACAAACAATCTAAATTAAAACTACATACCTGTTATTGTCTGTGCAATTTTAAGAAGGTATAATTCTTGTTTGGGAACACAAGCATTGCACGTATTTGGTACATACATGAAATGAGGAAACTAGCTAACAGATGGATGGCTCTGGCATTATGCTGTGCAGCATTTGAGGATTCACTCAACTCAGGAAATTTAAAAAAACCCTATAAAAATTAGAGTTTTCAATATTTTTTTATTTTCCTTTTGCAGTTAAGAGCATAAGTCTTAAAAAGGAGCACTGCAGCATGCTTGCTGGCCCATTTTAGGCAGGTCTAACTCTTACTTACACACACACACTGGTGTACATAACTGTCCAACCTATTATTAAAGCCACCCAAAGTTGCTGTCTCAATGACATTACTTGGGAGTTTGTTCCACTCATCCACAACTCTACTGCAAAATCACTGTTTGCCTATATTCTTTCTAAACCTAAATTTTTTCACCTTCAACCCACTTGTGTGAGTCCTGTCGTGGTTAGATACTTTCAGAATCTAGTCATATTTGTACACTTCAAAAACATCCCCTTTAATTCTATGTCTTTTTAGAGAGTGCAGATTCAGTGCCCTCGGTCTATCCTCGTCATCCTTCTCTGCATGTTTTCCTGCTGCATTAGCTTTAAAATTTTCTACAATCCTTCAAGAAAAAAATAGTTTTTGTTTTATAAGATGGTCCAATTCAATGAAAATTCCCATGATTCAAAGTTTTAAAAAATATTTCACTGACAAATTTGCCCAAGCAAACTAAAGTGAATGGGTACTATCCTAGCCATAAGATGAATCAGCCATTAAGAAGAGGCAGATGCATGTATGTACTTTAAATGTGATGATTAAAAGAGAATCAAAATTTCACACAAAATTGTTAAATTTGTACCAACCCAAATGAATGCCATTCTCCTTCGTTGTCATCAAATTAGGAGGCATCTTTTTTGAATGTTTGAAGCTATACCACCAAAGATTTTGGAAGTTATCTAAGCCATTCCAGGATGCTGGGAATGGGTTTAACAACGTTTGTCATTCAGCAGCTGCACATGCCAGTTGTTCCTAGAATTGGGTCTGAATGAATGAGGGGGTTTCTTGAGATGGGCAAAATAAGATTGAAAAGGAGGAAGGGAAAAAAAATTGGGGCAACCACATAAAGGTACCTCCTCGCAGATACCTAATTAAAGATTACCTGGTATTAGACTAGTCCACATACCTTGGTCTACGACCATTGGTTCATATTAGTAATATTTTTAATTCATGTTAAGTGCTAAACCCATGTGGGTCATTCAGCACAAGAAGTGGTGGAGGCTTGATCCTCCGTCTGCTGAGTGCCAGACAGACATTGCTTCCTATTCGTAATCGACTCTCACCTCACAGAAATAATAGATACTGGCTCAGGTCTTCTTAGTCTGGATTCAAAGCCCATCGAACCAGTGCATGGGATCAGACGCTCCCACTCTACTCTTGCAGTACTCTGTACCATGTGCACATTTAACAAGGATTTTTTACATGCTTAAAACCCACAATAATCGTGCCCGGACATCAAAATCAAGCACCTTTCTTTTATATTTTTATCTTGCTTTCAGACCGCATTATTTACTTCACACCTTAGCTCTTGATCTAAGGGACTGGATATATACCACATAAGAGGGTCCTGCTCGCAGGTCACTTGCAGAGGTCACCGGACCTAACTGTTTGTGACTTCTTTCATTGGGGGTACGTGAAGAACACAGTTTATGTACCACCACTACCTGCAACCCTGGAGGAGCTGAAAATTTCCATCAGTGAAGCAGTTCGCATGATAACACCAGATATGATGCCGAGCGTCTGGACCGAACTGTACTATCATATCGATGTTTACCGAGCAACCAGAGGGGCGCACATTGAGTGCCTTTAATGCTGAAACTGAAATGAAATCTTGCATCTGAAGCTGCTAACTGTGAAAGATTATTGCAATAAAGTTACATCTTATACCTGTTTGAAATCAGGGAGTGTTTTTGTGGACACCATGTATGTCTGCCTGTGTTCGTGTGTGTGTGTATACTCACCTATTTGTACTCGCCTATTTGTGGTTGCAGGGGTCGAGTCATAGCTCCTGGCCCCGCCTCTTCGCTGATTGCTACTAGGTCCTCTCTCTCCCTGCCCCATGAGCTTTATCATACCTCGCCTTAAAACTATGTATGGTTCCCGCCTCCACTACGTCACTTCCTAGGCTATTCCACGGCCTGACTACTCTATGATTGAAGAAATACTTCCTAACATCCCTTTGATTCATCTGAGTCTTCAACTTCCAATTGTGACCTCTTGTGTCTGTGTCCCTTCTCTGGAACATCCCGTCTTTGTCCACCTTGTCTATTCTGCTCAGTATTTTATATGTCGTTATCATGTCTCCCCTGACCCTCCTGTCCTCCAGTGTCGTCAGGCCGATTTCCCTCAACCTTTCTTCGTAGGACAATCCCCGTAGCTCTGGGACTAACTAGGCTTGTTGCAAACCTTTGCACTTTCTCTAATTTCTTGGCGTGCTTGACTAGGTGTGGATTCCAAACTGGTGCTGCATACTCCAGTATGGGCCTGACGTAAATGGTATCCAGTCTTTTGAACGAATCCTTACTGAGGTATCGGAACGCTATCCGTAGGTTTGCCAGGCGCCCGTATGCTGCAGCAGTTATCTGATTGATGTGCGCCTCAGGAGATATACTCGGTGTTATACTCACCCCCAGATCTTTTTCCTTGAGTGAGGTTTGCAGTCTTTGGCCATCTAAACTATATTGTGTCTGCAGTCTTCTTTGCCCTTCCCCAATCTTCATGACTTTGCATTTGGCAGAGTTAAACTCAAGGAGCCAGTTGCTGGACCACGCTTCCAGCCTGTCCAGGTCTCTTTGTAGTCCTGCCTGATCCTCATCCGATTTGATTCTTCTTATTAACTTCACATCATCTGCAAACAAGGACACTTCTGAGTCTATCCCTTCCATTATGTCGTTCACATATACCAAGAACAACACAGGTCCTAGGACTGACCCCTGTGGAACCCCGCTTGTCACAAGCTCCCACTCTGACACCTCGTCATGTACCATGACTCGTTGTTGCTTCCCTGTCAGGTATTCTCTGATCCATTGCAGTGCCTTTCCTGTTATGTGTGCCTGATCATCTAGCTTTTGCAGTAACCTCTTGTGAGGAACTGTGTCGAAGGCCTTCTTGCAGTCCAAAAAATATGCAGTCGATCCACCCCTCTCTCTCTTGTCTTACTTCTGTCACCTTGTCATAAAACTCTAGTAGGTTTGTGACACAGGATTTTCCTTCCCTGAAACCGTGCTGGTTGTCAATTATACACTTGTTTCTTTCCAGGTGCTCCACCACTCTCCTCCTGATGATCTTCTCCATGACCTTGCATACTATACACGTTAGTGATACAGGTCTGTAGTTTAGTGCCTCATGTCTGTCTCCCTTTTTAAAAATTGGGACTACATTTGCCATCTTCCATACCTCAGGGAATTGCCCAGTTTCAAATGATGTGTTGAAGATCTTTGTTAATGGCACATACAATATCTCTGCTCCCTCTTTAAGGACCCACGGAGAGATGTTGTCTGGTCCCACCGCCTTTAAGGTGTCAAGTTCGCATAGCAGCTTCTTCACTTCCTCCTTGGTTATATGTACCTCATCCAGCACTTGCTGGTGTACCCCCCTGTTCTGATTTCCCGGAGTCCTACTGGTTTCCACTGTAAATACTTTTTTAAATCTCGTGTTGAGCTCCTGACATACCTCTCGGTCGTTTCTTGTGAATTCCTCAGTCTGATTACCTGGTCCTTGACTGTTGTTTTCCTCCTGATGTGGCTGTACAACAGCTTTGGGTCAGTCTTGACTTTCGATGCTATGTCATTTTCATATTGTCGTGTGTGTGTGTGTGTGTGTGTGTGTGTGTGTGTGTGTGTGTGTGTGTGTGTGTGTGTGTGTGTATGTATATATGTATGTATGTATATATGTATGTATATATGTATGTATATATGTATGTATATATGTATGTATATATGTATGTATATATGTATGTATATATGTATGTATGTATGTATGTATATATGTATGTATATATGACTTCCAGCAAGCGTGCATGAGCGTGTTAGATAGGAGTGAATGGAGACGAATGATACTTGGGACCTGACGATCTGTTGGAGTGTGAGCAGGGTAATATTTAGTGAAGGGATTCAGGGAAACCGGTTATTTTCATATAGTCGGACTTGAGTCCTGGAAATGGGAAGTACAGTGCCTGCACTTTAAAGGAGGGGTTTGGGATATTGGCAGTTTGGAGGGATATGTTGTGTATCTTTATACGTATATGCTTCTAAACTGTTGTATTCTGAGCACCTCTGCAAAAGCAGTGATAATGTGTGAGTGTGGTGAAAGTGTTGAATGATGATGAAAGTATTTTCTTTTTGGGGATTTTCTTTCTTTTTTGGGTCACCCTGCCTCGGTGGGAGACGACCAACTTGTTGAAAAAAAAAATGTATGTATATATGTATGTATATATGTATGTATGTATGTATGTATGTATGTATTTTTTTTTCCAACAAGTCGGCCGTCTCCCACCGAGGCAGGGTGACCCAAAAAAGAAAGAAAATCCCCAAAAAGAAAATACTTTCATCATCATTCAAGACTTTCACTACACTCACACATTATCACTGTTTTTGCAGAAGTGCTCAGAACACAACAGTTTAGAAGCATATACGTATAAAGATACACAACATATCCCTCCAAACTGCCAATATCCCAAACCCCTCCTTTAAAGTGCAGGCAGTGTGTGTGTGTGTTATATATATATATATATATATATATATATATATATATATATATATATATATATATATATATATATATATATATATATATATATATATATATATATATATATATATATATATATATATATATATATATATATATATATATATATATATAAAGAACATAAGAACGAAGGAACACTGCAGAAGGCCTACTGGCCCATGTGAGGCAGGTCCAAGTCTCCTACCGGCTTAAGAACATAAGAACGAAGGAACACTGCAGAAGGCCTACTGGCCCATGCGAGGCAGGTCCAAGTCCCTACCGGCTTAAGCCAATGCACCCAACCTAGTCAGGTCAGGTCACATTGAGTTAAGGGAGGAACACGGCAACCGACCTGTTAGCACAAGCTATCAGGTCTAACTCACACCCACCCACATCTACTCATGTATTTATCCAACCTATTTTTAAAGCTACACAACGTTCTGGCCTCTATAACGGTACTTGGGAGTTTGTTCCACTCATCCACAACTCTATTACCAAACCAGTACTTTCCTATATCCCTCCTGAATCTGAATTTTTCCAACTTAAAACCATTGCTGCGAGTCCTGTCTAGGCTAGATATTTTCAGCACACTATTTACATCCCCTTTATTTATTCCTGTCTTCCACTTATAAACCTCAATCATATCCCCCCTGATTCTACGTCTTTCTAGAGAGTGCAGTTTCAGGGCCCTTAGTCTATCCTCATAGGGAAGGTTTCTGATACATGGGATCATCTTTGTCATCCTCCTTTGTACATTTTCCAGAGAATTTATATCCATTCTGTAATACGGTGACCAAAACTGTGCAGCATAATCTAAATGAGGCCTAACCAAGGATGTATAGAGTTGAAGAACAACCTGAGGACTCCTATTATTTATGCTTCTTGATATGAAGCCAAGGATTCTATTAGCTTTATTGCGAACACTTATGCACTGTTGTCTTGGTTTCAGATTACTGCTAACCAGAACTCCTAAATCTTTTTCGCAATCCGTAATATTAAGATCTACATTATTTAGTTTATATGTGGCATGGTTATTGTCCTGTCCAACATTTAGAACTTTGCATTTGTCTACACTAAACTGCATCTGCCACTTCTCCGACCACTGCATCAGTCTATTCAAATCTTCCTGGAGTGCTCGAATGTCCTCGTCAGAATGAATTCGACGGCCTATTTTGGTGTCATCGGCAAACTTGCCGATGTCGCTCTTTATGCCCTCATCTATGTCGTTTATGTAGATTGTGAACAGCAGGGGGCCCAACACTGACCCCTGTGGAACACCGCTCGTGACGCTTCCCCACTCTGATTTCTCCCCATTTATGCAAACTCTCTGCTGCCTATTTGTCAACCATGCCTCTATCCAGGAAAAAATTTCTCCTCCTATTCCATGTGCTTTAATTTTCCTCAATAGTCTCTGATGTGGGACCCTGTCAAAAGCCTTACTGAAGTCCATATACACAATATCATATTCATTACCATGATCTACCTCCTCAAATACCTTAGTGAAAAAAGTTAATAAATTCGTAAGGCAGGAACGCCCCTTTGTAAAACCATGCTGAGATTCGTTGATTAATTTATGCTTTTCAAGGTGGCTACGAACTGCCTCGGCAATTATTGATTCCATAAATTTTCCCACTATGGAGGTTAGGCTTATTGGTCTATAGTTCGAAGCTAAGGACCTGTCACCTGTTTTGAAAATAGGTATCACATTTGCCATTTTCCACTTATCTGGCACCATGCCAGTTTGTAGTGATATGTTGAAAAGATTAGCCAAAGGTGTGCTAAGCTCCT
This sequence comes from Cherax quadricarinatus, assembly GCF_038502225.1. Classification (NCBI taxonomy): domain Eukaryota; kingdom Metazoa; phylum Arthropoda; class Malacostraca; order Decapoda; family Parastacidae; genus Cherax; species Cherax quadricarinatus. The sequence continues at coordinate 26,622,471 of NC_091339.1, forward strand.
CTTTACATTCCTTTAGAACCCTTGCATACAGTTCATCAGGGCCTGGGGATTTGTTAGGTTTTAATTTATCTATTTGCCTAAGGACCATGTCACTTGTGACCCTAATCGTGCACAGTTTATTATCGTCCTGTTCTACATAATTTATCATTACTGGAATATCGCTGGTATCCTCCTGTGTAAAAACTGAGAGGAAGTATGTGTTAAAAATTCTACACATTTCCTTATCACTGTCAGTGAGCTGACCCGAGGAACTTTTGAGTGGGCCTATCTTGTCCCTGATCTTACTTCTGTATACCTGAAAGAATCCTTTTGGGTTAGTCTTCGATTCTCTTGCAACTTTAACCTCATAATCTCTTTTTGCTTTTCTAATTCCCTTTTTTATTTCTCTCTTTAACTGAATATATCGATTTCTTAATTGCCCCTCTCCTCTTTTGATTTGCCTATATATGCCTCTCTTTTGACCAATCAGATATTTTAATCTATTGTTCATCCATTTAGGATCATTTTTGTTTGATCTGATTTCCCTATTTGGAACATAATTTGACTGAGCAGCTAGAACTATGCCCTGGAAAGCATCATATCGGCAACCATCACCACCTACCTGACCCCTAGTCAGGTCATTCCAGTTCAGCCCACCTAAGTAATTTTTCAGTCCTATGAAATCAGCCAAGCGAAAGTCAGGGACGGAGACTTGATTGCCATTATTAGGGGAATTCCATGATATGTTAAAACTGAGTGATTTGTGATCACTCTCCCCAAGCTCATCATTAACCTCAAGATTATTAATTAGTGTTTCCCTACTGGCAAGAACCAAGTCAAGGAGGTTATTTCCCCTAGTTGGCTCTGTCACAAACTGTTTTAAAAAACAATCCTGGATCGTATCAAGAAAGTCACCCGACTCTAAATTTCCTGTCAAATTGCTCCAGTCAATCTGTCTATAGTTGAAATCTCCCATTAGCACAACATTTTCGTATGTAGATGCCTTACGAATTTCGTCCCATAGAAGTTTACTGCACTCCCTATCAAGATTTGGGGCCCTGTAAATCACACCCAAAATTAGTTTTTCTCGGCCCTCGAGAAGCTGTAACCAAACAGATTCAGTGGCTGACGCTTCTAATTTAATATCTTGTCTAACACAACAATTTAAATTGTCTCTGACATACATCGCTACTCCACCACCTTTCCTGTTGACCCTGTCAGTGTGGAATAATTTATAGCCTTGTATGTGACATTCAGAGGGCATCTCTCTATCTTTCAGATTGAGCCAGGTCTCTGTTATAGCAATAATATCTATGTTTCCTGCACTTGCAATTAATCTTAGCTCATCTATCTTATTTGTAACACTCCTGCTATTAGTATAGTAAACCTTAAGGGAGCTAGTCCCTTGCTGCCCTCTGCTGTCCCCCTTTGTTTGCTGACCTGTTCTATTGTCTTTATTTATAACTTCATGCTGAATGCCTTTTATACATTTAATGTTTCCAACCCTAGTGTTGCAACCTGCTTGTTTCCCACACACACCCATACCTCTATCTTCCATCAGTTTAAAATCATAGGCATTTCACCAATGGCCTTCTCAATCGAGTCTGCAAGTGCTACCACCCCTGCCCCAGAGAGATGAACCCCATCCCTTGCATACATATCATGTTTGCCATAAAAGTTGTTCCAGTTGTCAATGAATGGGATTGCAAGCTCCTTGCAGTATCTGTCTAGCCAGCAATTTACACCAATTGCCCTAGACAACCATTCATTTCCTACTCCCCTTCTAGGCAAGATGCTACATATGATTGGGATCCCTCCCTTAGACTTAATGAAATCTATAGCTGACCTGTACTTATCTAGCAGCTCTTCTCTCCTACCCTTCCCAATATCATTTCCACCAGCACTGAGACAGATAATGGGCTTGTTCCCATTACCTGACATGATATTATCCAGTCTGTTGACAATGTCCCCAACACCAGCTCCAGGGAAGCACACTCTATCTCTCATCTTCTTATTCCTATTACAAAAAGCACGGTCAACATATCTTACCTGAGAGTCACCAACCACAAGAATGCGCTTACCTTCATTAGCAGGGGCAGTAGTACCCTTACCTTCACTGGCCACTGAAGTACATTCATCCTGGAGAACAGAGAAGCGATTTCCTACCTTCAGATCTTCACTCTTAACTTTCCTTACTCTGATGCGCCTCCCATTACTGTGAACAACTCGCCACTTGTAGCAGGTGCTGGGCTGCACCTCACTGCTGGTAGCCGTTGCTACCTCCCCACCTACAGCCTCCTCACAGTGAGAGACAGACTGCACCTCACTGCTAGAAGCCTCATTCCCCACATCTCCAACCACCTCACACTCTCTCCCAGGCCCATTGAGGTGGACCTTCAGCCTCCTAATCTCCTCCTGGAGAAGCAAGACCTCCTCCTTCAACTCTCCAACCTCAGTTTTTAAAACACTGCAGAAGCAAGCCATGCTTTGTAACCGTCCACGCTAATCCCCAAAGCAGCTCCCAATGCACCCAACCTAGTCAGGTCAGGTCACATTGACTTAAGGGAGGAACACGGCAACCGACCTGGTAGCACAAGCTATCAGGTCTAACTCACACCCACCCACATCTACTCATGTATTTATCCAACCTACTTTCTACATTATCTAAATTCGTTCAACCTTGATCCACTGCTGCAAGTCCTGTCTTGGTTATATACTATCAGCACGTTATTTTTATCCTCTTTATTCCCTTTTTCTATTTGCACACTTAAATCAAATCCCCCTAATTCCACGTCCTTGCAGAGTGCAAATCCAGCCAGTGCCTTCAGCCTATTTTTGAAGGAAAGGTTTCTGATACAAGGGATCAACCTGATCAACCCTCTGCATATTTTGTAGAGAATATATGTCCATTCTGTAATATGGAGACAAGAACTGAGCAGCGTAGGCTAAACGAGGCCTTACCAAAGATATATAAAATTGAAGTATAAACTGAGGACTTCAATTATTTATACTTCTTGACATGAAGACAAGAATTCTATTAGTTTCATTGCGAACCCTTATGCACTGTTATATTGGCTTTATATTTCTGCTAAAAAGAACTCAATTTTTTTTCGCATACAGTTTGACTAATCTCTACAATTACCTTCAAAGTATCATAGTTCCTTGCTTTTCCCTGGATTAGAATCTTACTTATCAACATTCAACTTCATCCGCCACAATGCCAACGAATCCGGGTCATGATGTAAATTTTCAGTGTTCTCGTCAAAAGTTATCTGACGGCCTATTTTAGTATATTCGGCAAACTTACTTATGATGTAAATGGTTTAAAAAATCGATAAGATGAAGAATTAGACACTTTGTAACACTCAGGAATCTTCATTGTGGAAGATTCTCCCAAGTGTTGCAAAGTGTCCTAATTCTCCAGACTTGCTTGTGTCACTACTTATTCCCTCATCTGTATGTCCCAATACTGACCCTTGTGGTACACCACTTAAAAAACGGGGAAATAAAGACAGATAGGTTAGATTAGCAGAAAAGATTTTTATTGTAGACATTTTGCTTTGCGTTGAGCTTTTATCAAGCGTTCTACACAGCGTCAAGCGTTGTCACAATTAATGCTCGGTCTGTACATATGTCTTTTTAAAGTACCTGTCCCACCTGTGCTTATATTGATCGTGTTCAACGGAGCTCCCGACCATATGACTCACACCTGCGGTTTACTGCCGCATCGATTACCCTTGCCAGGCTCCATGATCATTCGTAAAAGAATGAAACCTCTATAGACCTACAAAACTACTACATTAGGCTGTGCTCAAATATTTTTGGGTACATAAAGCTAAAATTGTGCAAAATGGCACTGCAATAACAAAGTTACCTTTAATTACGAAAATAATGAAGTTCAAAATTACACACAAACACATTAAGTACTAACATGAAAATTAAAAAAAAAAAAAATAGTTACATATACCCCTTAAATCAGATGCCATTTACCTATGTTTTATAAACCCGTTTTTCTTTCTATAAACTACCCTGGGAAAGTGTAAAACAAGGTTTAGTTTCGGGATATCTAGAAATGCCATAGTTATTATCACCAGCTGATCAATACTCTTGGATTGAGTCGCCCCTGCGTGATTATATATTTTTTTTTTTTTTTTTTATTATCACACCGGCCGATTCCCACCAAGGCAGGGTGGCCCGAAAAAGAAAAACTTTCACCATCATTCACTCCATCACTGTCTTGCCAGAAGGGTGCTTTACACTACAGTTTTTAAACTGCAACATTAACACCCCTCCTTCAGAGTGTAGACACTGTACTTCCCATCTCCAGGACTCAAGTCCGGCCTGCCGGTTTCCCTGAATCCCTTCATAAATGTTACTTTGCTCACACTCCAACAGCACGTCAAGTATTAAAAACCATTTGTCTCCATTCACTCCTATCAAACACGCTCACGCATGCCTGCTGGAAGTCCAAGCCCCTCGCACACAAAACCTCCTTTACCCCCTCCCTCCAACCCTTCCTAGGCCGACCCCTACCCCGCCTTCCTTCCACTACAGACTGATACACTCTTGAAGTCATTCTGTTTCGCTCCATTCTCTCTACATGTCCGAACCACCTCAACAACCCTTCCTCAGCCCTCTGGACAACAGTTTTGGTAATCCCGCACCTCCTCCTAACTTCCAAACTACGCATTCTCTGCATTATATTCACACCACACATTGCCCTCAGACATGACATCTCCACTGCCTCCAGCCTTCTCCTCGCTGCAACATTCATCACCCACGCTTCACACCCATATAAGAGCGTTGGTAAAACTATACTCTCATACATTCCCCTCTTTGCCTCCAAGGACAAAGTTCTTTGTCTCCACAGACTCCTAAGTGCACCACTCACTCTTTTTCCCTCATCAATTCTATGATTCACCTCATCTTTCATAGACCCATCCGCTGACACGTCCACTCCCAAATATCTGAATACGTTCACCTCCTCCATACTCTCTCCCTCCAATCTGATATTCAATCTTTCATCACCTAATCTTTTTGTTATCCTCATAACCTTACTCTTTCCTGTATTCACCTTTAATTTTCTTCTTTTGCACACCCTACCAAATTCATCCACCAATCTCTGCAACTTCTCTTCAGAATCTCCCAAGAGCACAGTGTCATCGGCAAAGAGCAGCTGTGACAACTCCCACTTTGTGTGTGATTCTTTATCTTTTAACTCCACGCCTCTTGCCAAGACCCTCGCATTTACTTCTCTTACAACCCCATCTATAAATATATTAAACAACCACGGTGACATCACACATCCTTGTCTAAGGCCTACTTTTACTGGGAAAAAATTTCCCTCTTTCCTACATACTCTAACTTGAGCCTCACTATCCTCGTAAAAACTCTTCACTGCTTTCAGTAACCTACCTCCTACACCATACACTTGCAACATCTGCCACATTGCCCCCCTATCCACCCTGTCATACGCCTTTTCCAAATCCATAAATGCCACAAAGACCTCTTTAGCCTTATCTAAATACTGTTCACTTATATGTTTCACTGTAAACACCTGGTCCACACACCCCCTACCTTTCCTAAAGCCTCCTTGTTCATCTGCTATCCTATTCTCCGTCTTACTCTTAATTCTTTCAATTATAACTCTACCATACACTTTACCAGGTACACTCAACAGACTTATCCCCCTATAATTTTTGCACTCTCTTTTATCCCCTTTGCCTTTATACAAAGGAACTATGCATGCTCTCTGCCAATCCCTAGGTACCTTACCCTCTTCCATACATTTATTAAATAATTGCACCAACCACTCCAAAACTATATCCCCACCTGCTTTTAACATTTCTATCTTTATCCCATCAATCCCGGCTGCCTTACCCCCTTTCATTTTACCTACTGCCTCACGAACTTCCCCCACACTCACAACTGGCTCTTCCTCACTCCTACAAGATGTTATTCCTCCTTGCCCTATACACGAAATCACAGCTTCCCTATCTTCATCAACATTTAACAATTCCTCAAAATATTCCTTCCATCTTCCCAATACCTCTACCTCTCCATTTAATAACTCTCCTCTCCTATTTTTAACTGACAAATCCATTTGTTCTCTAGGCTTTCTTAACTTGTTAATCTCACTCCAAAACTTTTTCTTATTTTCAGCAAAATTTGTTGATAACATCTCACCCACTCTCTCATTTGCTCTCTTTTTACATTGCTTCACCACTCTCTTAACTTCTCTCTTTTTCTCCATATACTCTTCCCTCCTTGCATTATATATATATATATATATATATATATATATATATATATATATATATATATATATATATATATATATATATATATATATATATATATATAAATAAATAATAGTGTGCTAGGCTAACCGATGCCTTTAGCATCGCGGCTAAGTGTGAGGCTGTCCTATTTTAAACAGTTACAGTGTTAGAATAAAAACTGTTATATACCAACACACAGGCTGGTTAGTACACATGAGGTCAGGAAATTTGTCAGTCTGAGCTGGGAGACTTCAACGGAACAGCTTGGACAGAGGGCAGGCGAACAACGTGGTACGTTACGGATTTATTATTAAAAATAAAACTTCAATAAAAACAACTCCACAATAAAAATAAATACAACCTGACTAATACAGGAGAATTATACAGTATTATATTCATGGGAAAGCGCTAAACCCGTAAGTCAGACATGGAGCTGTGGTAAATGAAGAGGTGACCTGTAGGTAGTTCGGGGATGTGGGGTGGGAGAGGGCCTTTGATGGGGAAAGCTCTTGATCCAAGGCACTGGAGCTGTCCTCCCGTTCCTCGGATCGAACGGAATTACCTTAATTCCTCCCATTCAACCCCAGGCACTGTATGACCTTACAGGCTTAGTGCTCCCCCTGGAATAACATATAGGGTAGTCTTGAGGGAATAATCTGAGGAATAGATGCAAATGTTGCCATCTACGTTCAATATTATCTTTCAAGAACGTTCACTCAAACAGCACATTCATGCAGCTAGCAGATCTCCCTCCCACCCCAAGCACATTCACTCACCTAGAACGCGAGCAATCAACCCACTGGAGGAGGGGATATGGTGGTGGTGGTGGCGAGAACGTTCACCTCAGGGCGGCAACGTTCCACAAGATGGCTGGTCCTATCACATTATCCGGGGAGACATCGTCCTCGCTTAAATAGATGAATATCACGCCCTTGTTATTTACGGTGGAGGACGGCTTGCAATATATGCGTCATGCATGTAACATACGCGCCATGCATGAAGGTGAAGCATTACGTTAACATAGGTCTTGCTTCTTCCAGGTCCTTAAACATGTTTTTGTAGCAAGGAATTATAACTTCTTGCTAGAAAACCTGGCGCAAAAACAAAGAATACAATACCTATTCGCAACATGAGCTCATCACCCTAACAAAACAGGTAATGCTGTCAAAAAATAACTACTGATATACTCAGTGTTTATAATATTTATCACAGACAAACTATTCATGGTTATGATACACAGATATTTAATGTCAAGAATAAATGAACGCGAAATTCTGTTAGAGTTATGTATCGGTCAGCTCAGCAGTTTACCAGTGTTTCAAGGATCAGAATCATAATATAAACTAGAAGGCTGCTTTCATTACACACATACACATATGTGTACTCATCTATACGTGGTTGCAGGGGTGGAGTCACAGCTGTGTGTGTGTGGGGAAGGACCCCAATGGAAATAAGTCACTCTGTGTGACTTTTTTGGGTTATCCTAGGTTCTCTACACATATGCTATGTATGATAATTCTATGTAACTGTATTTGTGTATACCTGAATAAACTTACTTACTAATAAGGGGGGATAGAAAATGTATGTACTGGCGCATAATTCTTAAGTCAGCTATGACTGATTCAGGACCCAATTTCAGCATCTCATAAGACCAGTGAAAAACTGATGTTATAACTACCCTTGAGTTATAGTCAATTTTTACTGCACTAAACTTGGTTCCTGCAGTTGGTCTTGTTCCTGGATCTAACTTACATCATGCGACACTTTGGTGAAGTGGACTGTGTTCATACAGTATCATATATCCTTAGTACACTAGTTAGTTAATGTACAGTATCATGCATCCCCTGGTACACCTGTTAATCTGTTGACAAGTTTTAAGTCGAAATTTACAGTAATTCTCGTACCCTCTGTAAACAGTTCATTATCACTAACTTGTTTAGCTATCAAAACTTTGAGATCCAGTCCTCGGACCCATTATGTGCCTCTGCAATCTTTTGACCACCGTTCACAGGATGGGTACGGGACGCATAATAATATTAATCTCGTGATAAGCCACTTATAAGGATACGATCAATATACGATAAAAAAATTAAAATATAGAATTGTAATGTCACTTATAAATCACTCAAAAAATCCACTTTGTAAATAGATAGGACACAGAACTGAATATGATGTGTGCTACCCTGTTCCCAGAGTTGGGATCCAGATATTCAGTTTACCCGAAAAGCTCTGTATAACTATAGGCTTACTGCATGCATAATCAAGTGTCACCCATTTCTGTACAAACATTGTATCACGTAGAAATAAATTTTTGAACTCTAACTTGAATTTGAGTATATTTTCAAAATGTGGGTCGAGAATCTGATACTCCGCATACTATTTCCTCCTCCAAGTCTCCGAAATCAACATGATAGCAGATCATACAACCCAAAAAGACGCATGTCTACATAACCCTTGTTACACTTACTGGCACAAGTATTTCATCAGTATTTAGTCTGATAGAGGATATCTTATCTTATCCACGATACCACTATTAACCCCTCTCACTATCATTTGTTTATTATATTCCTACATTTCAGTCCATTAAATTTCATTTCTCATCATTCCACTTCATTAATAAACTTCCCGTCATTGAATATTTTCCGCTTAATCTAATAAATCAATACTTTACACAGGTTACAAACAGGTAATTTTAAACGGTAACAGCACCAAACACACAAAGTTGTATTAGTATGTAGGGTGTGACCGTCACAGGTGTGTGGACCAAAACTCAAACATGCACAATATGCAATTATGGGCACAACATTTAGCTCTAATTAGAGCTTCATACAGACGATTATATTCAACACGTATGAAACTTCCAGCTCTCCTCCCAGAAGCATACAGTGCATATTATTTAACTGTAATCTTGTATGTGACGTAGAAGAGCTCTACTCTCAGCATGTTGCCCCAACAAAATCGTGTTCTCCATACCTGTGTCCACAAAGTTGCATTAATATAAACAGAGGAAAAATAAAAACCCATATTTACTAAACTTACCAAAATTACATTTTGATACATATATAGGCTTGTAATTTTCATTCATGATGAGCCCCCCAAATGTAGCCAAGTCTTTTGAAATATTATATTAATCATGTGGAAACGCTAAGACCGTAGGGACCATACAGCGCCTGAGTTTGATCCAGGAATGGGGATGGTTTTGATCTATCATATCATCATGGGACCCTCCCCCGTCCTTGAAAAGTTGGCCAGTGTTAAAATGGATTTTATGGTCTCAAAACAGCAGAGATCGACCATAATAAATATATCGAACATTAGTGAACATACATATGGAGTGAAGCACAGATCAAGAGTGAGAAAGATGGACACAAATTTGGACAAGTACTGTGAAGTAGAGGCAAATATTATAATGAAGGAAAAAGGAGTGGATAAGCTTGAGTCCGGAAGGAGAGAGAGAGAGAGGTCACTACTGACGTCTGTAGTTCCACCATAAAATACATCAATGCAGATAAAGCTGCCATCACCCCACCACAACCAGTAATAAAGCTGCCATCAACCTACCACAACCAGTAATAAGCTGCCATCAACCTACCACAACCAGTAATAAGCTGCCATCAACCTACCACAACCAGTAATAAGCTGCCATCAACCTACCACAACCAGTAATAAGCTGCTATCAACCTACCACAACCAGTAATAAGCTGCCATCAACCTACCACAACCAGTAATAAGCTGCTATCAACCTACCACAACCAGTAATAAAGCTGCCATCAACCTACCACAAGTAATAAAGTTTTTCGCAGATGATCTTCAGTATGTCTGCTTCTAAATGTACAAGAGAATCTATATCCACAAATAAGCAAATGCTGTTAAGCTTGTGTCGATATTTAAATCTTAATCTCGTACACTCCCAGGCGACACTCCATATGTGACATCTCACTCCCAGTGCCTACCACCATTTGTGATCTCTCACTCCCAGTACCTACCAACATTTGTGATCTCTCACTCCAAGGCAACATAACATACTCACCAATGGGGGTATATTCCCAGCCATGGAGAAGCGTGTTGGCACATACGGTGATGATGATAACAATAAAAAACAAAGTATCGTGTGCTGTGAGCTTACAACACACTGTGTTAATATTCTCGTGACGTACGTGTATAGCACAACTTCTTCACTATGTTGGTAACAACAGCAGTTGGCTGCACCTCCTGACTGAATGTTAGTAGACTAATACTCGTAAATCTTGTCCAATTTGTTAGTTTATTTTGTAACCGAGCAATCGCTTCTTCAAACTTTTAAACGTATATAGTGAGTAGAAATAACTTTTGTTAGGTTAGACACCAGACACGCCACCGGGCGTGTCTGGTGTCTAACCTAACAGTGTGAAAATCGCCTCATCTGCCAGAACCACCTTGGAAAATCAGTTACACAGCTGGAAGTCAAGGTTTACCGGATAGCTACTAATGAACATAACATGTCACACCACGACGCAAGAACCAAAAGAGGGATGTAACAGGTAAATTGCTCATTACTCTATAATTTGTTCATGATTGTAGCCATGTATAAACGAAAGTAACCACTCGTACAGGATTCATTACCTTTGTAACTTGTGAGTACATTACCTTAGTACCTAGTTCAGCTATCAAAACTTTGGGGGCCCAGTCCCTGGACCCATTACGTACCTCTGTAATTTGTAAATACTTTTGTAACTTGTCATGATTGTGACCAGACCTACCTGGAGTTCATTACCTTTGTAAATTGTGAGTTCATTACCTTAGTAAATTGAGTTCATTACCTTTGTAATTGTGAGTTCATTACCTCTAACTTGCTCAGCTATCAAAACTTTGGAGTCCAGTCCCTGGACCCATTATGTACCTCTGTAATCTTTTGACTACCGCCCACAGGATGGGTATGGGGTGCATAATAAATATATTAAACTAAATTAAACTAACTCAGCATACAGAATATGCAGCCCGGGGTTTCGAGAAGAATGTATTATTAAAAACATTTGCAAGTTCCACTTTCGCAGGAAAAGAGCACTTAAAACGTATTAGCTGACTGGTATATAATTTTTTCCATCTTAGTGTTCTACCAACCTTGCCAACAGGCTATCCAGAATTTAGTAATATTCAGCTTCTCCAGCACCCCTGATCTTACTCACCCCCTTCCAACGATGAGCCTGAGGGCCTCCAGGTTGCCTTTGTAGGCGGCCCAAAGGGTGGGAGTAAGGCCATCTTCGTCAGGTTGGTTACAGTCTCGGCGGGTGCTTTCTTTCAGCACCTCCAAGTAACCGTCTTTCGCAGCCCTGAAATGTAAACTTATATTAACCAGCTGCGTTACTACCCACCCGTCACCAGCTGAGTGAGTGGGTACACACGGATGGATACTGGAAGGGGATAATAGTGGAGGAAAAAAACTATATAATGGCAGATGAGGAATATAGTATTTGCTGACTGCATATGTCGTCTGTATTCGTGAATTAATAATAATGATGGAAGCCAGGATACCAAGATTAGTGGTACAGTATGTGGTGAGGCTGGGGGCAAGGGGGAACTATAATGAAGGACAGAAAAAGGTGGAGATACTTATGACGTTCTGTGAATAAAAACATTATTATCGTTTTATTTTCCCTTATGGTTCCAGCCTTACCAGACACCCTGTATTATATAGTACAGGAGAGGAGTAAAAAGATGTAGACAACAGAAAGGAGACAAGACCTGGAAATGAGTAGTAGTGGATTATTACATTCCACGCATTACATATTTACAAGGGAAAATATAAATCGATATTGTATATCTGGTCTGGTAAATACCAGCCAGATAATGACATCCCACGTGACCCTGCTGTGATGTGATCATTAAAAACGTTATCTCCGCACTTCTCACGCTCATCTTGTCTCAATATATACGTTAACCCTCAATTTCTGATCTTCCACCTCTCGTCTCCATATTTTGCCCTTCATCTACCATATTTACCCTTTACCTCCCACAATTCTCTACCCACCTTTTTTCCCCATCTTCTTAAACATCTTTCTACGTTTCCCCGCTTCCTTAAATATCACCCCCCCCCTTTAGAACAGAACATAATGGAGAACACTTCAATGACGTTATGTGGGAGTGTTCTTATAATTAACTATGGTGCCAACATAACGTTTTCCTATACTCTCTTTAAACCTAAATTTATTCAGCTTATGTCCGTCTCTTCGAGTCCAATCCTGTTCAGATATTTTCAGCATATTTATACCTCCTTTATTTATTATTTCCCCCACTTGTACGCTTCAATTATGTGATGAATGGTTTTGAAAACTGACTAGTTGAAGAATTGAGACACTTATGCAACATATGGGAATATTTCTGAAGAAACGTTTCGCCACACTGTGGCTTCATCACATCCGTCAGACACTGCAGCATCATGGGATCTTGATACAAATAATTCTTCAAAACTTGTCCAACCTTTGGACGAAGACCTACTTCGACTAGTGGATGGTACCACTATGACCCCGCCTCCTCCTGCTTCGCCTCACCTGATTACAGTATATAAGCCACTTCTACGGCCCTAGGCTGTACTTTCTACAAGACTGATGGACTGAACACATCGACTCCAGGCTGAGGGACTGATTACCTCAAACTCGTCTTCTCCTTACACCCTTCTGATTTGTATTGGACTGATGAAGCCAATATGTGGCAAAACGTTTCTTTAATGAAGATTCTCATATGTTGCACAAGTGTCTGAACGCCTCAATTATATTTCCCGTAATACTGCCTTCCCAGAGAGCGCGCTACCGTCCACAGGATGGATATGGAGTGCACAATAAACTAGCCACTTCGGTGGCAAAATCTAAAAAAAATCTAACCAGAGAGAATGAAGTCAGTGCTTTTTTTTTTTTTTTTTGCAGTGCTTGGCTAGATAATTTACACCAACTGGCCTACACATTCACTCACGATTCATCCCTTTTCTTGTAAAAAAAAAGCCAATATCTGGAGCCTCCTCACTGACCTAACTAAATCAATAGCTATTTTGTGCTTCAGGAACAAATCTTCTTTCCTGTATCTCCTGACTTCATTTTCTCCAGCAATGATTCATATAATGGGGTTCCCATTACCTGCCATGATACCTAACTTGCCAACTACATCATTAATACCAGAGCTGGGGAAACACACCCTCTGCTTCCTCTCCCTGTTGCACAATACTTTGACCATGTATCTGATTCGAGAGTCTCTGATAATGGGTTGATCCTTACCCTTAGTTGTAGCTAGATTGCTAGCGCACTCAGCACATACACTGAGGTCCGGGGATCGATCTCCAGTACGGGGTGGCAACATTAGAACGTGTTTCCTTAAGGCACTTGCTGTCCATGTTCACCTATAGATAAAATAGGTACCTAGGTGTTAGTCGGCTGGTGTGGGTAGCATTCTGGGGACAAAATTGACCTAATTTGCCTGAAATGCTCTGCATAAGGGGCTTTCTATATAGTAGTATGTCATTGATATCAACTAGGCCTATATACCTTGTACATCCACTTGTAGAAATAAAAGATTATTATTTTCTCGCCATCCACTGTACATTCGTCCTAGAGATCAGCAAAGCAATTTTCGTTTATCATCCCAGCTCTTCAACCACGTCATCCTTTACTGTAACCCGTTTTTCATTACTGATAACATTTATCTCTCTCCCATTTTTTATGCTAATGTGTGTCGCTTCACTACCACTAACCGCTTGGCAGTCAGTGCCACACTGATTCCATCAAATTATTAATTTATTCTACATGAAAAGCAGTCTCTCCTCCATAAGCACTCTTGACTCACTTTTAAAAATACATTGCTCCTCAAAGTTTACAGAGAAGTCGATGGTAACACTAACTTTTAACCCAAATTTCCCAGGTAAAAGCTGCAGGACAGGCAGGGCTACCCTCTTTGATCACTGCCCTCTCATACCACCCCTCAACATCCCTTTCACACCCCTCAACATCTTTAACGTCATTTGCACACCCCACCATCCCTTTCATATCCCTCAGCATATCCTTCATGCCCTTCATCATTTCTCTTGTCCCTCAAGATCCTGATCATCTTCCCCTCTCCACCCTAACACTTTCTCTTCACTATCAACCTTCGTCATCGTTTTAAGAGTTGTGTAGCGGATGGCGTGTGCTGGTGTGTAGCGGCGCGTGGTTCCTTAAGCAAGTCAACACCAGGGCTGCTCCTCATCTCAAGGCAAGACAAGGATAATTACTGATGCATGCTCAGAGAGGGGTGGTGTGTGTGTGTGCGCCCACTGAACCTTTGTGAGTTTGTTAGTAATGCGGTTTTGTCTTGTGTGTACTCACAATCAACCGGAGTGAATTCTAGTCTCTTGGTCCTTATTATATATACGCTTAAAACTCGCCTAAAATTTGTTTCTGCCACATCACCTTGTAGATTACTCCGTTTTTACCACCTTAAGACTGAAGTAGCATCCATGTGACTCATCAGCGTTTTTAGATTCCATCTATGGTTCTTTATGCCCACTTGTCTCGTGTAAAGCCGGTCTCGCTATCCACCCTTGTCAACGCCTTTGAGTATCTTACATAGTAATCATGTCTTCTCTGGCTGTTTTCTCCTCTCCAATCATTACGGTTATTGCTGTTATTCACTCAGAACATCATTCTCGAATTTGGAACTAGCCTCTTTGTGAATCTGCATTTTCTCGAGATCTGTACGTGCTAGACTACGTGAAGGCTTTATAGGTTCGCCATACTCTTTAAGGTGGGTCTAGTTTACGTCGTATGTGCATTAAAAGTTCTTTGTTTAGGCTCTTAAAAGTTCTTTTGGTTTGTCAACCTTGGATGTGCTACCAATATAATCCAGCTAGTGTACACCATCAACCAGATATTACCTGTGATATTCACCCCTAGTTATTTTCCTTCGATATTTGAGGTTACTTCCTTTCCCGGCACAGGTCTTCTTTTCCTCTCTCCATTTTTTATAACTTTGCATTTGTGATAGAATGCTAGTGGTCATGTGTTCAATCATGCTTGCACTTTATTTTTCTTGTAGTTTATCCTTTGTTTTCTTTATCGTTATCTTTAGGCAAGATTTAAAATAGAAGAGATTAATCCCTTCAGGCAGGTCATTTACATAAATGAAAAACAATGTGGGTTCAAGTACCGAGTCTTGAGGGACCCTCCTCGTCACCCTAGCCCATTCTAATACTTTCTTACGGCTGCTGTTCTGCAGATGTTACTTGATCCATTTAGGCACCTCTTCCTCAAGTTGGTGGATGAGGTATCATGTCGAAGGCCTTCCTGTAGCAGTCCAGGAATATATAATCAACTCATTCTCGTCGTTACTGCGAGAGAGAGAACACGTGTTTGTCAAAATTTCATGTAGTTCCCTCCAAGGAGGATTAATAGAGCATATTAAAAGATAAGAGTACAGTATTTTCTTGCGTTGTTGCTTGCGTTAGTGTCCCGTGGCTAACTGTGATGGATGGAGGTGCACGCCCATATACTCTCACTTTCACCATGTTCTCCCCCTTGCTACATTTTTCCTAGTAAAAGTTACTCTCGGTTTCTGAGCACCTCCCTCCTGGCTCCGTCTTTCTAGCTCAACCTACTCTTGCAGTCGTCACTATAACTGCAACTGTTGCATTGACACTGATTCAGTCACAAACTGGTATTGTTTTAACATAACTATGCCAAAAATAAATTAAAAAAGCACAGAACTCAAAATGTGTGATCTTAAACTACACTACACGATATATAAAATATGAAATGATATTTCCCACTATATCCGTGGGGGGGGGGGATATAAGTACCGAGGACTGATCCAGCAACCTCACTCACACAAATTATGCACATGATTTCACACAAACTATGCACATGATTTTTATTTTAATCGGAGAAAGCACTAAACCCTCAGGGGCTATATAGTGTTCCTATATCGTCGGGTCACAAGGTTCGATCCAAGGAGGAAAAGATAAATCAAGTTCCTCGAATCAAGAGCCCCTCACCGGCATCAAGGTGATTCCCTGTGAGGGGCATACACAATATAATTTCTGGATAAGACATACATCAGTGGTTTGTAAAGTTCCATAATATTCGTCAAGTTAAAACATATGTATAGACTAATATTAACCGTCAATACCTACTGTGGTCCTTGAAGACACACGCCCAGGTGTGTAGCTCCATGTAAGAGCTCATAAATTTTTATTTCTTGTCATGAAACTGTAAAAATACAACAGAAAGGAGATGTTGTCTTTGGCTTCGTAGTCGTGCGTGCCTATAATTTAGTCATATAAAAAAATCGAAACTCACAAACAAACGTGCTTAGTCATGTTTTGTTGCATTCCTCAAAAATTGTCGCCTGAAGTAAATTTCTCTACTGGATGGGGGAAAAAAAAAGCTTAAACAGTAAAAGTGAAAATAAGTTATATTTAAAGACTAAAACAACGTAATAAAAGAAATGATCCCGTACAGCGTTAAAGTAGGTAAATTTACCAATGTATTATATATGTAAGGTTTCTGCAGCAACCTCGTCAAAAGACCAATGTACACACTGCCTTCCACATGTTACTTTCACCTGCTTCTCAAAGTAAGTCTCACTAGTCAACGTCATCGAAGCTTTAAAAATACTAGGTAAAATTTTGGGGAGAAACTTTGTTGATTTAAAAAAAAAAAACACGTAAGCAAACACTAGGACATATTATAAAACGTTTCGGTCCTGGAACCTTTATCACTTCTCTGTTCCTGAATTAAGAGATCTAAAATTTCTGCACAGTTATACAAACAAGACCTTATTACCTTGTGCAGCTTTCGGGGGTCATCATCCCCGCAGCCTGGTCCCAGATCAGACCTGGTTGATGACCTGATCGACTAGGCTGTTGCTATTGTGAGAGTTTCGTAAAAGATTAATTTTACGTATGATCGTTCAATTGTTATTTGAAAACGTATGATTTTTTTTTTTTTAGCGAAACGCTGGCCTCTTGTGAAAGGCATCATTACGCTTCATCACTATAATTAAAACCTCACAATGATATATATTGTTCTCTAAAGATCGCACTACATTTCTGGCAACAGTGTACCTGTAATAATAAGTCACTTCTTGCCGCAAAATTTTAAATGAGCACAATTATATTAATAGTTTTAATGTGGCGAGACGAGTAATACGGTGGTAATTACATCAACGTTTTTTTTTCGTTCACTTATAGTAAGAAGGACCCTTAGAGTAGATATTTCCTAGGCGAGGAAAACAAAATTCTGTAGCAGATTTTGACAATATGAAATATTCATTCGCGAAAGCCAAATACAATTTAAAATGGTATTATATAACTAAATTTCAAGTATAAACAGCAGTCGAATAAAACAAATAACGGGGTAATTTTGACGGGGTTGTCAATTTAGTTGACGACCCCCAACTCAAGACTCAACAATGGCAGAGAGACTGCTGTATGGTACCGATTTGTATAATATGGTTAGCTTGCTTAATACTGCACGTAACGCTTTAGAAAACGATTGGTGCATTTTGGGGACTGGTTGCTTGTAGGGTTGGTTCCAGTAGGTCTCTGGGAACTTTGTACCCCTCGGGGAGGTTCCTTGACGCTGGTGATGGGCTCTTGATCTAGGGAATTGGATCTGTGCTCCAGTTCCCTGAATTGAGTCTGAATGTCTTCCACCCCCCACCATAGGCGTTGTATAATCCCTATGGGTTTAGCACTCTCTCATGACAATAGTAATAATGGGAACGTGTAATATGGGCTTAAGATGGTTTCCGCAGCTCGGCCCTGCAGCTGGACCCTACAGCACACCTTGCACAACACCATCCACATGTGGTAACCAGCGTGGTATGACTAGCCAAGCCACACCAGCAACGGTCATTTGTGTGTGAACTAGGCAGCTTCACGTAATCCGGATTACATCTACAACCTCATTTACGGGTCAGTATTGCCGCTCTCTGACGAGAATGCTAATGTACTCCCCACTTTTCAGTAGTTGTTTTCATCGCTAGTCACACAGTGATATTCTTTATTACTTCACATTATCAATCAAAATTTTCATTTGATAAAATCTTGAGGCTTATGTAATAAAAAAAAAAGACCTAATAAACGATATAGATATTCTACTTTTTTATTTGTAAAATATTTGCAAATTATTTATTTTAAAGAAATATACTACTGTCTTTTTTCAGGATGTATAACATACTGAGGACTTGTGTGGCCAGCACTGGTTAAGGTGCGTGTGTAGCTAACCTCACCAGTGACACTTACCATCACTTTCCCAAACAAACCACTCCAAGTGTGGAATATCTTCGCACTTCTTGGCCCGTTATCTAAGCATTGGGGCTATTCTGAGTACATAAAATTGAGGTTGCCACGTTTTTCTCTCTCTCTCCTCCCAAAGTCCATTCATTATGGAGTGACGTCTTTTAGCACCGTATCCATTAAAACACCTTAGTGGATAAATTGCATAACATACGAACTTCATAACTTTTTTTCCTGCACATTTCTAAGTGATAAATTATCATAATCAGGGGAAGAGCTAAACCCATAAGGATCATCAGCTCCTGGGGAATAGATGATGATGAAGTTTGATCCAAGGAACCCCCCCTCTGAAGGGACTAGTGATAACACATGTGGAGTACTGAAGATCTGCAAGACTCGAAGTGTACTGGACATGGCTGCCACTTCACTGTACGCCTCACATTAACCCTGATCTTGGTTACTGGAACCTTGACATGCTTCACCCTAATAACTTTTAATAATTTGCCTAACTGTAAAAGCAACAATTACTGTATTCCATGGTGTTACTCAACATATGATTTGCAGATATTTTTACACAACAAATCGTGAAATACCTGCATGCTTGCATGATTTCCAACACTGGTGCACGATGCAAATCAGTGCTATACCTTCAGATTTAAAAAGTTACTTTTGAAGGCTAAGAAATAGTGTCACAGTTAATATTTATATATTGTAACCCTTTAAGTGCAAACTACGCTTGTAAAAGAATTCCAAAGCTTTAGAGAAAAACTGACTTTTTAAATGCAATAAGACTTCAAAATATGACTTCATGTTGTTTACAATTGAAAATAAATAAATGTTCAGACTAACTTTGCGCTATGAAACAAGTATGTGCCACTCAAAAGAAACCATGACGATTATGAAGGTATTCCCCGAATTAAGCCTGAATGCCTTCCACATCCCCCCCCCCCCCAGGCGCTGTATAATCCTCCGGGTTTAGCGCTTCCCTCTTGATTATAATAATAATATGAAGGTATTGTTATTTCTGATAATAGCTAACTATTCAAGAAATTATCATCATCGGTTTCCTTATTAAATAATGTAAACTACTATTTTACCCGAGGTCAATGTTACTGGATGAAGGTAAAATGGGAAAAGCTGCACTGCTGAGTATAGTTATTATTGCGTCAGCGTCCCCAGGGTACCATGTAGATGTCCACAATAGATCAAACCATCAACCTGCCTCATGCACTTCCTGCCCTGCGAGCATCGGCCCCCACAGGCTTCCTCTGTCCCCTCGCATCATGGTCTATCATCGGCTCTACTACACATGCATCCTCCTCACCAGTACAAATGCAATCGTCACCAAAAATCACATTCCTCATCACAAGGAAAAAGAGGGAAAGATGAAGTATCCCTGAACTGCGGCTCAATGGTAGAACGTTCGGCTCACGTTGAATAAAACCCTGATTAGATTCCGGACAGTCGGAGATGTAACAAACTTTATTTCTTTTTGCAGTTTACAATATATAATTCATATTTTTTTATAATAAAAAACAAGCGCTAAAATATAATTAAGTATTGTTAAGTACAAAAGAAAGCCACTAGCATGCTGTGCATTTCGGGTAAACCTTTTTACACCTGCATCCCACGTTCACCTAATAGTAACCTAATACACAAATAACCGCACACAGGAGACAGAAATGCTTATGATGATGTTTCGGTCTATCTTAGGCCATTCACAAATTACTTGTGTGACTTGTAAATAGTCCAAGATGGACCGAAACGTCGTCATAAGCTTTTCTCTCTCCTATGTGCGGGTTATTAGTATTGTTCCAGTCACGGTACTGTGCCTTGTTCTGTACCTAATAGTAATTAGGTGCCTTTGTATTAACTGTTGTAGGGTCTATGCTTCAGGAGGACTTCAATATAAACATCATACTACTTGACTTGGTCGGATTATCCTTGGTTAATAGCCCTCTTGAGCAAAAATAACAAGGCAATTCTTTTTTCAGTACAGATATATCTGGCCGTAAAGATCACATTGACGGGCTAGCTACAGGCTAACAACCACCACAGGACAAATACCTGCATATCATCCCTCCCACAAAATCCCAACAGCTGGCAGGTCAGGCAGTCACCATGACAAAGTAACGGACACGTAGGTCTGGCCGGATGTTACCTACTGACGTTCACTTTTGTTCTTCCTGTACATGTTGTCATACCTAAATCCATGCTATTTACGAAAATACGGCAACAAACGAAATATATACATATATATATATAAAGAATAGTAGTAATAAAAATATACATAAAAATCACATTTATATTTACGGTATCGATAAAAAAGTTGAAATATGCAAACAAATCAAATAGGTTAATAGGATATCGAAACACGAGTATCTTTTACTTATGCAAACTTGAAAGTTTTATTTTTAGTGTCTTGGTGGAGTATGTCCGACCCGTGGAGTAGCAGTCTATCCTTATTCCTCCTAGGCAGTCACTATTACTATGTCTTAGCAGTCAGACATGTGATTGGGGAATGGGTGATTATATAACTGTAATGTACCGTCCACTCGCTGGCTTCCTGTTTTCTGTTCACCTTTTAATATATCTTTATTTACTACAAATGCATGTACATGGTATACAGACCTAGCTGACATCAATGACATACTACTATATAGAAAGCCCCTTGTTATATAGTATATCGGGCAAATTAGGTGAGTTTTGTCCCAGGATGCGACCCACACTAGTCGACTAACACCCAGGTACCCATTTTACTGATGGGTGAACAAAGACAATCGGTGTAAAGAAACACGCCCAATGTTTCTACTCTCGCAAGGAATCGAACCCAGACGCTCGCCGTGTGAAGCGAGAGCTTTAGCTACCAGGCCACGGAGCTAATTAAAGTATTTCTTAATTAAAATAATTCTTTCTCAGCCTGTTTTTTTTATACAGTTGAATTTATATATTATTGAATTTACTGGCATAATGGTATAATTAATTATTGCTAATATAGGATAATCTAACCTAAACAAACCTAAGTTAAATAACGTACATCTAGAAATTGGCTATAAACAGCATGTAAGAAACTGACTTCAAGAGAAATCAACCCTCACACCGTGGCCTGGTGGCAAAAAAAACTCACTTCACACGGTGAGGGTCCGGGTTCGATTCCCGGCGAAGGGGTAGAAACGTCGGACGTGTTTCCTTACACCGGTTGTCTATGTTCACCCATAAGTAAAATGGGTACCCGAGTGTTAGTCGACTGGTGTGGGTCGCATCCTGGGACAAAACTGACCTAATTTGCCCGAAATGCTGTGCATAACAAGGGGTTTTCTATATAGTAGTATGTCACTGATGTCAGCTAGGTCTGTATACCTTGTACATGTACTTGTAGTAAATGAATGTATTATTATTATTATTATTATTATTATTATTAAAAAAAAAAAGACGAAACTCTGATTCCCTTTTCCTTGTCACTTGTATCTATACTTATCTATACTGCCCAACAAAAGGGAAGGTGCATCACTGTTTCCCGGTCAAACCTATGTCCTTCACCCCACGCACCCCCCTTTTGTCCTGTAATGGTTATACAGCATGTCTTTTGTCATGATGATTTCTGTGTAGTGTTGTTCCCTTCCCATGGAATATGCAATCGTATCCCTGTGAAAATCTTTATTTACCTTGAAAAGTATATTTTGCCTTTAACCTAGTGCATGGTGGATCCAGAAAAAAAAACTGACAATCAAAATTCTGTTTTTGTTATGGTTTATAAAAAAAATACGTGTAGATTTTGCTGTGCAGGACCCCACAGACATATATTTAGAAATATTAAAATTATTTTAATTAGCTAACTTAATTTTAATAGGAACATGTCCATTATCATTGTTTTTTGTTTATGATAAAGGGGATCTAGCTTGACCATTTGTAAACAAGATAAAATTGTTATTTAAAGAGGGTTTTAGAGCAAACTGACAGACAT